>NC_134354.1:314599206-314834206 GCF_048569485.1 Anomaloglossus baeobatrachus | reverse complement strand
ACCTCTCCCCAAAACACACACACGCACTCCACACCCATGCAAACTGCGCAACACACACAGCACCACACACACAAACGCTACAGACACACAGCACTCCACAAACAACGCAACACACAAACACCGCTCTCACCCCCCGCCACACCCAGACAACACCCAGAATATTTACAGCGCACTACACAAACACTTGGCAACTACACACATCATCTATATATTTATATAACAAAAATCATACATTAACTACACAATAAATTCTAGAATACCCGATGCGTAGAATCGGGCCACCTCCTAGTGTCACATAATCGCGCGTGCCAAGTGGCGTTCGTGCAATGGAGAATGAGGGCGAGGTGTGTTTTGTTTTTCCCCCATGTGGGGTGTTTGTATGTACAGTTAAAGCCAGAAGTTTCCATGCACTATCTTTAACCCCTTAAGGACGAAGTCAATTTTGTACCTAATGCCCAGGCGATTTTTTGCAATTCTGACCAGTCACTTTTTGAGGTTGTAACTCTGGAATGCTTCAGCGAATCTTGCAAATTCTGAGATTTTTTTTCTTGACACATTGTGCTTCATGATAGTGGTAAATTTAAGACAATCATTTTTGCTTTTATTTGTGAATAAAATCAGAAATTTTATGAAAATTTTGAAAATTTCACAATTTTCAAAGTTTTATTCTTTTATCCCCTTAAACCAGAGTTATGTCACACAAAATTTGTTAATTAAATTTCCCCTCTGTCTACTTTACATCAACGCAATTTTTTAAACCACAATTTTTTGGGGGGTTAGGAAGTTAGAACGGGTCAAAGTTCATCAGTAGAGTTGATCGAAGGCGCCAAAAACCGGGACTGGCGGATCACAGCCAGATTTTAAAGAGTCCGTTCCACTCCGGAATCCGGTGCCCACATAAGTCAACGGGGCCCATAATCCAGAGATTAAAAACATTTGTGGGGGGATAGGAGGTTTTGGAGGCAGCGCGGCATACTCACCGGTTCGGTATCATGGCGGCATACTGCTTCCGGGTCACGCTTTTCCTTCCCGGAGCCGACAATCAATATTCACTACTTTGCCTACCCACCGGCGCGTGTAATTGGTTGCAGTTAAACTCGCCCCCACCCTGATTGTCAGCTGAGTGCAACCAATCACAGGCACCAGGACGGCAGGTGGGTGGGGAAAGCAGTGTATCCCTCACAAGTGTGACTCCAGCTTTTTTTTAATTTAAATAAATAAAGAAAAAAACCACGTGCGGTCTCCCCCCTAATTTTCATTCTCAGCCATGATGACGCCGGCTGGGGGCTGGTATTCTCAGCCCGCAGCTGCCCGGTATTGCTGCATCTACTAGATGTGACAATCCCGGTGCGATACTGGTCCTTCCCGTTGGCCTGATGCGGTGCCAATCTGGGTAATAAGAGGTTAATAGCAGCGCACAGCTGCTACTAAGCCCTAGGTTTGTGATGGCACAGGCGTCTGAGATACCTGCATCACACAAACCTGTAAGTGAATGTAAATAAGCACACACAGAGAAAAATCCTTTATTTGGAATAAAGTACAAAACATAACCTCCTTCACCACTTTATGAACCCCAACACCCTGCTGCTTCAGCGTAATCCACACAAGGTCCCACGACGACACATCCAGCTCTGCTACATCTCAGAGCGAGCAGCCATAGAGAAAACTGCCAGCTATGAGTGTAGCCTATTACTGAGCCGCCATGAGCAATAACTGTAGCAGAGACTCACAGCCTGCAACCAATCACAGACGAGAGGACGGCCGGTGGTCGGGGAAAACACGGAAAGCTGTGTGTATGCGATGGACAGTACAGGAAGTAACTGCGCGACCCGGTAGCAGTGTGCCGCCATGATAGTCTCGGTAAGTATGAAACTCTCACTTATTTCTTTTTTTGTTTATTTTTACTTTAATTGCCGAATTCGGATTGTGCATTCGGAATACCGGGCCCGGGTCTGGCACCCAGAGAGCGTTGAAACCGCGCGGATCCGGACTCCTACAGCCCTATTCATCAGCAATTTCCCATTTTTTTCAACAAAATTTTACCAAATTTTTTTTTTAGGGACCACATCACATTTGAAGTGACTTTGAGAGGACGAGGTGACACAAAATATCCAAAAGTGACACCATTCTAAAAACTGCACCCCATAAAGTGCTCAAAATCACATTCAAGAAGTTATTAATCCTTCTGGTGCCTCACAGAAACTAAAGCAATGTGGAATGAAAAAAACAAAAAAATATTTTACTTAAAAATGTTGCTTTAGCCCCAATTTATTCACTTTTAGAAGAAATAACACATCAAAATGGACCCCAGTTTCTTCTGAGCGAGCTGATACCCCACATGTGGTCAGAAATATCTGTTTAAACAAGTAGGAGGGCCCGGAATAGAAGGAACAAATTTGACGGAAATAGATTGCGGGCACCATGTCGCATTTGTAGGGCCACTAAGGTACCTAAACAGCAGAAACCTCCCACAAGTGACACCAATGTGGAAACTAGACCGCTCAAGGGAATTGTTTAGATGTTTGAGTACACTGAAGCCCCTGGGTGCTTCACTAAAGTTTATATCGTTGAGCTGTGAAAATAAAAAAAATACATTTTTACCACAAAATTGTTACTTACACTAGAAACCTTTTTGTTTCCACGAGGGTAACAGGAAAAAATGTACCATAACATTTATTTGGCAATTTCTTAGGAGTACGCAGATACCTCATATGTGGTGGAAATTAACTGGGCGCATGGCAGGGCTCGAAAGGGAAGGAGAACCATTTGACTGTAAAATTGTCTGGAATCATTAGTGGATGCCATGTCGTGTTTGCAGAGCCCGTTAGGTGCCTAAACAGGGGAGCTCCCCCAAGAGTGACCCCATTCTGGAAACTAGACCCCTCAAGGAATTTATCTAGACATTTGGTGAGAACCTTGAACCCCTGGTGGCTTTACGGAATTTTATAACGTTGAGCTGTGAAAATAAACAAAATATATTTTGACCACAAAATTGTTACTTCAACCAGATAGCATTTTTTTGCACAAGGGTAACAGGAAAAAATGCACCATAAAATGTATTGTGCAATTTCTCCTGAGTTCGCTGATACCTTCATATGTGGTGGAAATCAACTGTTTGGGCGCACTGCATAGCTTGGAAGGGAAGAAGCGCCATTTGACTGCAAAATTGCCTGGAATCATTCGCAAACGCCATGTCGTGTTTGGAGAGCCCCTTAAGTACCTAAACAGTGGAGCTCCCCCAAAAGTGACCCCATTCTGGAAACTAGACCCCTTATGATTTTATCTAGGGGTATAGTGAGCATTTTGAACCCACAGGTAGTTCACAGAATTTTATAATCTTAGGTCATCATTGAAATTTTTCATTTTTCTTCCACAAAAATGTTGCTTTTGTACCAAATGTTTCACTTTTCAAGAGACAACACCAAAAAGTTGACCCTACAGTTTATCCAATTTTTTGAGTGCAGGGATACCCCACATGTGGTTGAAAACCTCTGTTTGGACAAATAGGAGGGTTTGGAATGGAAAGAGCACCATTTGAATTTTGGAAAAGTTTAAATAAATTGCGGGCACCATGTTGCATTTGCAGGGCCCCTATACATCAGAAACCCCCACAAGTGACTCAATTTTGGAAACTAGACTCCTCAAGGATTTGTTTTAGGGGTATAGTGAGTATTTTGAATCCACAGGTACTTCACAAAAATGTTGCTGTAGCAGCAAATTTCTCACTTTTAGGATATGTGCCCATGATCCGGTAACACCGCGTCTAGGACGCAGTGACAGGCCTCCTGCGGAGATGAGTGTTGTCCATGGGAGAACGCAGCTGCCTGTGCCCACGATCAGGGTTCAGGCTGCTGCGGATTTAGCTCTATTCTCCCTGCTGAGAACACACTCGTCTCTGCAGCATAAATTGACATGCTGAGGCTCAGGAAACCACGCCACAGGGTCAGTTTATGCTGCCGAGAAAAGCATAGTGGGCATGTGATTTCTAAAAATCTTTTCACTGCGCTTGTACTGCACAACGCAGCATTATGGATGTAGCGAAAAAACTTTGCGCCTAAAACGCTGCAAACCCTGATTTTGGACACATATTTTAAAAAGATAGGATGGATAGATAGAAATAAAATACATATATAATATCCCACCCCCTGCATATTCTAAGCTGGCATCCTTTAGTGACTTTCATGGGGCACTAAAGGGTGCTTAGCCTTGTATTTAGGCAAAAAATAAATAAATTAAAAAAAAGACGTGGGGTCCCTCCCATTTTTTTTGACAGCCAGCTAGGGTAAAGCAGATGGCTGCAGACCCCGGCTATCAGCTCCATCTTGGCTGGTAATCCAATTTGGAGGTCACCTCACGCTTTTTTTTTTTTTTTTATATTTATATCTAAATTATTTAAAAAAAACAACAATGTGAGGTCCCCCCAAATTGGATTGACAGCAGACTGACAACTGTCAGCAGACAGACAGCTGGGGTCTAGTATTCCTAAAAATAGCAGGCCGCACAGCCGCTCCAAAAGTGGCGCGTCCATTAGATGTGCCAATCCTGGTGCTTCTCCCCAGCTCATCCCGCTGCCGTGATGCAGTGGCAAACGGGGTAATATATGGGGTTGATACCAGCTGTAATGTCACCTGGCATCAAGCCCAGAGGTTAGTGATGTCACGGCATCTAAACAGATACCTGACCTCACTAACCCAGTCCAGTAATAAAAAAAAAAGCGAAAAAAAATTATTTGAAAAAATGCTCTCCAAAACATTCCCTCTTTTACCAATTTATTGAAAAGAAAAAAAATCCAGTTCGCTGTAATCCATTTTGGAGGTCCCATAACGACTCTGGGCCTTCCAGAATATGGGGGGCACGTGTGGAGAACATATCCCTTATTTTCTGGAAGAGAAAGCTCTCCATGTGAGCAGTGTGGGTGCAGTGATCTGAGAATACTGCACTCACACTGCCCCGGTCCAACCGAGGGCAGAGTGACCTGCAGTAACCTCATTCCAGAATGAGAGGCACGCTCAGAACGTATCCCCCATTTTCTAGAACAGCAGGCCCTCCATGTGAAGGGTGTGGCTGCAGATTACTGTACTTAAGCTCCCCCGGTCTGCAGTATGAGCGGCTATGAGCTCAGCGTCCTTGCTTTCAAGGAGCCGGCTGTCAGCCGCTGTCTACGCATGCAGCCGCCATCTTTTCAGGAGGAGGGATCGCGGGGACTGGATTAACAGCAGGTACTGGCTTTCCACAAGCTTCTCACAATAGTTGGTAAGAATTTGGGCCCATACACAAAACAGGTGTAACCGAGCCATGTCTGTAGGTCGCCTTGCTTGCACTGGGCTTTTCAGCTTTGCCTATAAATTTTTAATTGGAAATTCCCGGCCACCTTAACTTCCTCGACCATTTCCTCACTGTTGGTAAGAATTAGGTCCAAGATGGCAGATCCTATTGTTCTCTCTTCTATCTTTTAAAAGATAAAGTTGTCAGTGAGAGAGATAAGAATTTTCTGGACCCTTTACTGTCCAGAGAGATATTTACTGTCTGAGAGATATTTTTACTTTACTGTCTGAGAGATATTTTCAACAAATATCTGGATAGTTAAAATCTCCCATGATCACTTTCGTACTTTTTTGAGAACAAAGACGTCTTATGTAAACAGATTTCATCTGTATTCTCAGTCTCATTTACAATAGTGTCCTTTCTGTTCTTCTCTCCTTGTATTCTTAAGGTGGTGTCACACACAGCGACAACGACAATGACGTCGCTGCTACGTCACCATTTTCTGTGACGTTGCAGCGACGTCCCGTCGCTGTGTGTGACATCCAGCAACGAGCTGGCCCCTGCTGTGAGGTCGCCGCTCGTTGCTGAATGTCCAGCTTCATTTTTTGTTCGTCGTTCTCCCGCTGTGACGCACAGATCGCTGTGTGTGACAGCGAGAGAGCGACGATATGAAGCGAGCAGGAGCCGGCATCTGGCAGCTGCGGTAAGCTGTAACCAAGGTAAATATCGGGTAACCAAGGTGGTAACCCGATATTTACCTTCGTTACCAGCCTCCGCCGCTCTCACGCTGCCAGCGCCGGCTCCTGCTCTGTGCACATGTAGCTGCAGTACACATCGGGTTAATTAACCCGATGTGTACTGTAGCTAGGAGAGCAAGGAGCCAGCTCTGTGTGCGCGGCTCCCTGCTCTCTGCACATGTTGCAGCACAGCGACGCGTGTCGTTATGATCGCTGCTTCGGCTGCTGTGTTTGACAGCTAAGCAGCGATCATAACAGCGACTTACAAGGTCGCTGCTACGTCACAGAAAATGGTGACGTAACAGCGACGTCGTTGTCGCTGTCGTTTAGTGTGACCCCAGATTTACCCAGAATCTACACAGCTACCGTTTTCTGAAGCTTGGATTCCTGTGATATATGCTTTCTAAAGGCCCCGTCACACACAACGAGATCGCTAACCAGATCGTTGCTGAGTGACCGTTTGTGACGCAGCAACGATCTCGCCTGCGATCTCGATATGCGTAACACCTACCAGCGATCAGGCCCCTGCTGTGAGATGGCTAGTCGTTGCAGAATGGTCCGGACCATTTTCTTCAAAGGCGATGTCCTACTGGGCAGGACGCATCACTGTGTTTGACGCTGTGTGACAGGGTCCCATTGACCGCCGAGATCGTTATACAGGTCGCTACTGCGACCTGTATTGTTACTGTGTCGTTGGGAAGGTCTGACTGTGTAACATCTCACCAGCAACCTCCCAGCGACTTACCAGCGATCCTTATCAGGACGTCTCGTTGGGATCGCTGGTAAGTCGTTGTGTGTGACTGGGCCTTAACATACAATGCAACACCTCCTCCCTTTTGTTAAGCCTCCTTCTTATAAATAAGTTGTAACCTTCAAGTTTTGTGTTCCAATCATGTGTGTCATCCCACCAAGTTTCAGTGATGCCAGCAATATCATATCTCTTCCTGTGTTGGCAGCTCCAGTTCTTTGTTTCCCATGCTCTGTGCATTGGTAGACACATTTTAGTTTGTAGTCAGTTTCTCTTGCTCCTCTATTTTTACTCATAGTTTCTATTCTTTGTTCCTTATTTCCATTTCTATAGGGTTCTCAAAATAATCATTAGCTGTATATATTCCCTATCCTGTATTGCTCTAGTTTAGAGATCTACTGATGAGTGTAGCAAGGCGTCTACCAAATATATGGTTCCTTTCTTGCCTTTTCATTGGGGGACACAGACAGTGGGTTATATGTTGTCTCCAGAGGAGGCTTGACACTAGATTTAAAAAAGTTAGCTCCTCCTCCCACAGCATATAACCTCGGCTAGGCGGGAACTAGCCCAGTTCTTTTTAGTGTCAGCAGGGAGGCTGACATGTCTGGACTGAGCTCCACCAGAGGTGCCTCAGCCCAGCTTATGTTTACTTTTTATTTTGTTTTTCTTTTCTTATTCATTTTATTTTTGATAGGGGCAATACCAGGGTGCCTTGCCACCCCCGTTCCCCCCGTGTACGGGCAGAGGAAACCTGACGTGCAAAAGCCGTCAGTCTTCCCTCGCGCCCAAGTGGTCGGGTCTGCGTACCCCTCCAGGATCCCTGGAAGCACCTCACAGAGGTAGCTCCAGAGGGCTAGGCAGAACAGAGTACCTGCTAGCCTTGAGCCGAAGATGCGTCCCCGAGATCCCCGCATCCCAGGACCGACGCGTCTTCAGACGGAGCAAGGGCAGGTAGGGAGACGACGAGTCAGTCCCCTGCATTCATACCGCCGCCTGAGATGGCGCCGGTGGGGCGATGCAGGCCGTGATCCCGGGGAAGCATCACTAATTTAGCTCCCGGCGTCGGCGTGCATGTTTAGCAACGCCCCCTCCACTGCTCTAGAAGCCGCTCCCTCAAGTGGGCCGTCTCTCCCCTCCATGCTGCCAGAGAACACTGGACGCCATTACATGTGGGGCGCAGACACGGGTGGGATCGCCTCCTTGGCTCTGCAACTCGGCAGCACTATATACCGCTTTGATCAGTGGTATATCGCTATGTTCCTAGCGGTGTGTGCCTGCTGGCTGGCGGTGTATATCAGCTTTCAGCGGTATATACTGACTATGCCTGCAAGTATATATTGACTGTTTGGCAGTGTGTGCCACTTTACTATTGGTATATACCAGCTCTGTATAGCAGTCCCTTTCTAATACTGCTAGTAGCTCCTCACCCACAGTAGTGTAATACTGCTAAAGGCTCACAGTATAATTATACGTTTGTTGCTGACATGCGTAAAAAACGCAAGGGTGATAAAGCTTCCCAGGCATCCTCCATGGACCTGTACTATGCTTGCACCACCTGTGGCAGCTCGTTTCCCAATGGGCGAAGCTATCCACTCTGCCGAGGCTGCGATGCCCCTACTACAATGTCACAACAGGCTTTGCCGGACCAGGGGGTCATGCAATCTGTGGGTTCGGCCCCGGCCGCCATTCAGGCAGCACCCCCGTCTGATGAGGCTATCCCTGCATGGGCTCTTCTGATATCTAAAAGGTTAGATGACCTGGCCGCTCAGATATCTCAGCCTTCCACAGGCTCCCACAGCCCCCCCCAGCTCAGCTCCCTCAGAGGAGCCCGCCTTCGTCTGGTATATCATCCCCAGTACGTAAAAAGGCCGTCTCCAAAAGGCGCCATTGCGACCGCTCCGCCTCATCTGACTCACACGATGGTCAGTCTGACTCAGGCTCTGTGACCTTTAGTAGTCACGATTCCCGAGACTCTGACTCTGATTCAGATGTCCCTTCTGAGTCTAGGCATATGGAAGACACTCTGATAGCGGCTGTCAATCACTGTCGATTTCTGATCAGCCCTCGGACCTGACTTCTCAGTCGGCAATCAAGCGAGCCAAGAAGCCGCCTAAGTCCTTTACCCAGGATCCGATTTTTCATCAAATCGTATCTAAACGATGGGATCACCCTGATAGGAGGTTTAATAAAAAATCCTCCTTCATTCGCTTATCCCTTTCCCCCAGAAATGGTTAAGCCCTGGTCGGTACCCCCCGTGGTGGATCCACCAGTATCCAGACTGGCTAAACACACGGTTATGTCTGTTTCAGACAACGCGTCTCTTAAGGACTCGTCCGACCGCGCAGTTGATGCTGCGGTCAAATCTATTTTTCAGGCTTCGGGCTCCTCTCTACGCCCCCTGTTTGCCATAACATGGGTGGCTAGAGCTATGAGCGTGTGGAGTAGGAACTTGCGCAAGTTGCTCCGCCCTTGCAATATTCCTCCGGAGGCTCTTGAGATTCTTGATTTGTTCTCTCTCGCCTCTAATTATCTTCTTCATGGCTCTCTAGATGCAGCCAGCTGGTCAGCCCTAGCGGCAGCCAATGCTGTCTTCGCCCGCAAAAGTCCCTGTCCACACTTCCCTTCCAGGGTCTTCGTCTATTTGGTGAATCCCTGGACAAGCTCATATCTGAGGCGACGGGTGGTAAAAGTACCATTCTACCACAAAAGCGGCCTGTAGCCAGAAATTTAAAAAAATGTTCCTGGCGCAGGCAGTTCTTTCGGCCGGCTCCCCAAAAGCCATCGGCCCAAGGACCGTCCCAACGCTCAGATCAAGGATCCGGTCCCTCAAGGGGCTCTTCTTGGCGTTCCCACTCCAAGCAGCCCAAATCCAAGGGACCTTGATCTGTACAGGCCCCCCCTCAGCATGACGCCAGGTATCCCGCAGATCCGACACCTGTGGGAGGACGGCTTCTGCTTTTCCGGGATATCTGGCTAGAACACACTCACGATGCCTGGGTTCGAGAAATCGTCACCTCTGGTTACAAGATCGATTTCCATTCCCTGCCGGCCACCAGGTTTCTGCGTTCTCGTCTCCTAAAGTCCAAGACGCAAAACCAGGCCTTAATTCAGGCCATAGCTTCTTTACAAAAGGCAAACGTTATCATTCCAGTGCCCCTGGAACAGCGCGGCAAAGGTTTCTATTCAAACCTTTTTGTCGTTCCCAAAAAAGATGGCTCTGTCCGCCCTATCTTGGACCTCAAACGGCTAAACAAATTCGTACGCATTCGTACTTTCCGAATGGAATCTCTGAGAGCAGTGCTAGCCGCCATGGAACCTGGAGAATTCTTAGCTTCCATAGACGTTCAAGATGCCTATTTACACATTCCCATATGTGTCTTTCATCAACGGTTCCTTCGCTTTGCCGTAGGACACCGTCATTTCCAATTCAGGGCCCTTCCCTTTGGACTAGCTACTGCGCCTCGGGTCTTCACAAAGGTCATGGCAGCAGTCATGTCCATTTTACACCCCAGAGGCATCCTGGTCGTTCCCTACTTGGACGACCTTCTGGTCAAAGGGAGCTCTCCTCACGTTTGCTCAGAAAGCATGCAGATTTGCCTAGACACCCTGTCAAGGCTAGGGTGGCTTGTCAATTTCAACAAGTCATCCCTCATTCCCCATCAGCGCATCACCTTCCTAGGTATGCTGATAGACACGGCTCAGTCCCGGGTTTTCCTTCCAGAGGACAAGCGGGCTTCCCTGATTCGGGCTGCGCAATCCCTCCTCTCTCGCCGTCACACATTCCTTCGGAACAGAATGAGTGTTAGGCAAAATGGTGGCGGTCATGGAAGCCGTGTCCTTTGCCCAATTCCATCTGCGCCCTCTACAGCTGGATCTTCTATCCTCCTGGGACAAGAATCCAGCTTCCCTGGACCGGTCAGTCCGCCTGCCTCGGTCTGCGCTCAGCTCCCTCGTCTGGTGGACTCAAGCCTCATCCCTATCTCAAGGGAAGTCCTTCTGCCTGGTCCACTGGCGGGTTATCTCGACGGATGCCAGCCTGATAGGCTGGGGGGCGGTGTTTCTCCACCATACTGTTCAGGGACGCTGGTCTCCTTCCGAGCGCTCTCTGCACATCAATGTTCTGGAGATCAGAGCCATATTTCTGGCCCTTCAGAATCTTCAACCCTTATTACTGGGCCTCCCTGTTCGGATCCAGTCAGACAATGCCACGGCCGTGGCTTACATCAACCGTCAGGGAGGAACTCGCAGCAGGGCAGCGATGAAGGAGGTATCCAAAATTCTTCGTTGGGCAGAGAAGCACATCCCCATCATCTCAGCTATCCATATCCCAGGGGTAGACAACTGGGCCGCAGACTTTCTCAGCAGGCAAGGTCTAGCGACGCGAGAATGGTCCCTCCACGACGAAGTGTTCCATCAGATCACTCTTCGTTGGGGGCTCCCGGATGTGGACCTCATGGCGTCTCGAATGAATGCCAAGATGCGTCCCTTCATATCGCGGTCGAGAGACCCGTTAGCGTTAGGCTCCGACGCTCTAGTCTTTCCATGGTCGCAGTTCCGCCTACCCTAAATCTTCCCTCCGTTTCCTCTCATTCTGAGAGTAATCAAGAAAATCAAAGCGGAGGGAATTCCGGTGATCCTCGTGGCCCCGGACTGGCCCAGGAGGGCCTGGTACCCAGAGCTCCTCCAACTTCTCAGCGACACTCCCTGGCGTCTTCTCGGCCGCCCGGATCTTCTGTCGCAAGGGCCGATATTCCACCAGAATACGGCACAGCTGCATTTGACGGCGTGGCGCTTGAATCCCTGATTCTAGCCAGATCAGGGTTTTCTTCCAGGGTAGTTCATACTATGCTTAATGCTCGGACGCCTTCCTCCGCCAGCATTTACCACAGGACCTAGAAGACCCATCTTGCCTGGTGTGACTGTCATGGTCGGTCACCCCTGACCTTTTCAATCCCTAACGTTCTTGCTTTCTGCAAGACGGTCTGGACTCGGGTCTTGCTCTCAGTACCCTTAAAGGACAAGTTTCTGCCTTGTCGATTTTTTTTTCCAGAAGCAGCTGGCTTCTCACCCTCAGGTCCGTACCTTCTTTCAAGGGGTGGCGCATTTGATCCCTCCTTATCGCCACCCCTTGGATCCCTGGGATCTGAATCTGGTTCTAGGAGTTCAACTTCCTCCCTTCGAATCTTTGAGAGAAATCTCTCTTCAAAGACTATCTTGGAAAGTTGCCTTTTTAGTCGTTATCACCTCTATCAGGCGAGTGTCCGAACTGGCAGCTCTTTCCTGTCGTTCACCTTACTTGATATTCCATCATAAGGTGGTTCTTCGGCCTTCCCCTGCCTTCCTTCCGAAGGTCGTATCCTCTTTCCACCTCAACAAGGACGTTGTGTTGCCGTCTTTCTGCCTGGCCCCGGTCCACTCCTTTGAGAAAGCCCTTCACAATCTGGATCTTGTCAGGGCTTTGCGGATCTACATTTCCAGGACAGCGCCGTTGCACAAGTCCGATGCCCTTTTCGTCCTCCCAGTAGGACACAAGAAGGGCAACCCAGCATCTAAATCCACGATTTTCCGATGGATCAGGACTGCCATCTGTGAGGCATACAAGGCACGAGGTGCCGTTCCCCCTCAATCTGTGCGTTCCCATTCTACACGGGCAGTGGGTGCCTCTTGGGCTATCCGCCATCAGGCTTCGGCAGCCCAACTTTGCAAGGCCGCTACCTGGTCCAGTGTGCACACGTTCACTAAATTCTACAGAGTGCATACGCATGCCTCCGCGGATGCTGCTCTTGGAAGACAAGTTCTTCAGGCGGCAGTGGCCCATTTATAAGTGGCCACTGCTCGGTTCTGACAGTGTTTTCATATGAGCTCACTACTGTTGCAGTTGTTAGCTCTTAGCCTGACGTTATACACTGTTGTTAGTTCAGTTCCCACCCAGGGACTGCTTTGGGACGCCCCACTGTCTGTGTCTCCCAATGAAAAGGCGAGAAAGGAAAGGACATTTTTGTGTACTCACCTTAAAATGTCTTTCTTGGAGCCTTTCATTGGGGGACACAGCTCCCGCCCTTGTGGTTTTGGTTATCCTTTTCCTACTGCTTTTACACCAAACTGGGCTAGTTCCCGCCTAGCCGGGGTTATATGCTGTGGGAGGAGGAGCTAACTTTTTTAAATCTAGTGTCAAGCCTCCCCTGGAGACAACATATAACCCACTGTCTGTGTCCCCCAATGAAAGGCTCCAAGAAAGACATTTTACGGTGAGTACACAAAATTGTCCTTTTTCTTAAGGTGCAATCCATCTCTAGCAAGGAGTCAATCATGAAGATAATTCACTCTATGATTAAAAAAGCAAAACCTTACTGACTGCACCATAGATGTACCCAGTTGTTCACCTGTAGTATCCATTTCAATCTCCTTGTTCCATGTCTATCCACTGGGAGGATGGATGAGAAGATGACCTGCACTCCCAGTTTTTTCACTTTCCGGCCTAGAACATCAAAGTCTCCGCATATAGTATCAAGATCTTTTTTTTTTTTTTTTTGTCCTTTCTTCCTACATGTATTATTAGAAATGTGTAGCAATCTATTTCACTGAAGATTCTTGATACCCTATTAGACACTTATCTGATTTGGGCACCGGGAAGACAGTACACTTGTATTGGGGCTCACACTATATAGGGGGCTGTGTGTGGGCTCATACTGTAGACCATGCTCCAAATTATTATGCAAATGATATTTTTCTCTGATTTTTTCCTAAATGGTTGGTGCAAATGACAGTCAGTCTAATAAGTCATCACCCGTTAAAGTATACATTGAATTTTATTGAAGAAACCTCCTAATGATATCAGTACAGTCTTAGAAATTAGAAAAAAAAACCTCAAAATGCACTATTCCAAATTAGGCACAGTAGAGTTTCTAAACATTTTATATGTTTTAAAGAACTGAAAATGCTAATTTTTGGAATTTGCAGCATTAGGAGGTCACATTCACTGAAATAAAAAGCTATTTAAATCCAAAATATCCTAACAGGCCAAGTTACATGTTAACATAGCAACTCTTCTTTGATATCACCGTCACAATTCAATCCATTGAACTTGTGAGCTTTTGGAGAGTTTCTGCTTGAATTTCTTTGCATGATATCAGAATAGCCTCCCAGAGCTGCTGTTTTGATGTGAACTGCCTCCCACCCTCATAGTTCTTTTGCTTGATGATACTCCAAAGACTCCAAAGGTTTTCTCTAGGGTTGAGGTCAGGGGAAGATGGTGGCCACACCATGAGTTTCTCCTTTTATGCCCGTAGCAGCCAATGACCCAGAGGTATTATTTGCAGCATGAGATGGTGCATTGTCATGCATGAAGATGATTTTGCTAATGAAGGCACATTTCTGCTTTTTGTACCATGGAAGAAAGTTGTCAGTCAGAAACTCTATATACTTTGCAGAGGTCATTTTTACACCTTCAGGAACCCTAAAGGGCCCTACCAGTTGTCTCCCTATGATTCCGCCCCAAAACATGACTCCACCTCCTTGCTGACGTCTCAGCCTTGTTGGGACATGGTGGCCATCCACCAACCATACACTACTCCATCCATCTGGACCATCCAGGGTTGCTCGACACTCATCAGTAAACAAGACTGTTTGAAAATTAGTCTTCATGTATGTCAGGGCCCACTGTAACCATTTCTGCTTGTGAGCACTGGTTAGGGGTGGCTGAATAGTAGGTTTATGCACCACAGCAAGCCTTTGAAGGATCCTACACCTTGAGGTTTGAAGCACTCCAGCGGCACCAGCAGCTTCAAATATCTGTTTTCTGGTTTGTAATGGCTTTTTAGCAGCTGCTCTCTTAATTCGATGAACTTGCCTGGCAGAAACCTTCCTCATTCTGCCTTTATCAGAACGAACACTTATGTGCTCAGAATCAGCCACAAATCTCTTCACAGTACGATGCTCACGCTTAAGTTTTCGTGAAATAGCTAATGTTTTCATCCCTTGTCCAAGGCATTGCACTATTTGATGCTTTTCGGTAGCAGAGAGATCCTTTTTCTTTCCCATGTTACTTGAAAACTGTGGCCTGCTTAATAATGTGGAACCTCCAGTTTTCCTTTTATTGGGCTCACTTGGCAAACTAATTATCACAGTATCTGAGATTGATTTCAGTGACCCAAAGAACCCTGAGACACAATACCATCAATGAGTTTAATTGAAAAAAAAAAAAATCGCTGTGACACTTAAATCCAATTTGCATACTAATTTGGAACATGGTGTATATAGGGGGATATCAGCATACAGGCTCATCATTATGTAATGCTAAACGCATCCTTCTGTCCAAAACCGATCTCGTGAACATGGCACTGTGCACCCACTGGTAATCACCTTCGCCCGACCACACCAGTGTCATGGTGAGGGAGGAGAGAGGCAAGGACCCGCCGGCCTAAACCAGACGTGTCATGGTGAGGGAGGGGACAGGCGAGGAACAAAGATGCATCGCCGTGGCAACAGTCTGTCATCTCCATTTGTCCACACCAGACGCGTCATGGTGAGGGAGGCGGGTAACAAAACACAGCGCCATGGCAATCACAGAATGGTAGGGTGGAGGAGCGCATACTGCCAAAGGATAAACCTAGGGAGAAAAAGCAAAGCATTAATGCCCATAAGTAGTGCTAAATATATAAAGCATTATAGCACTAAGTATTCAGATAGATATTCAATTGAGGCAGAAATATAGGAAATATATAAATGTGTGTGTGTGTGTGTGTCTTGCTAAACTCTCCTAAAAAGGGGATGAAAGCCCGTACTTACGAAGCGCTCACTGATATCCTAATCAGGCACGAATACTAAGATTCTTTATAGCAAGATATTATTTATTTTTCCCTCACCCTATGACGGCACCACGAGAGAGAGGATCCGCCCATCAAGGACAGGAAACCTTCAGGATAAAAAAGGGCGGTCTGCTCACCGCCTCAGTTGGTTTCCTGTCCTTGACGGATTCCTCAGGATTCGGCCCTGGTGGGCCGTGGATTTTCTACAAAGTAATTACCGGTCCCGACGGACGGTTCTGGCGGCGGCACGGGTCCTGCCTCGCTCCGCTCGGGTTCCTGGAGGCGCCATGGCGGACCCCCGCGGTTTGCGACCATGAGCGGGAGCGGGATGCAACAAGCGGCAGGTAAGTGCGGCGGCTTGCCGGTCCTTCCAGGGCGGTGGAGCTGCTCGCAGTCGCGTGTGCTGTACGCCGGCGCCATCTTGTGGGGCGTGTCTTGGCGTGCGGGCGTTGCGCATGCGTGACGCCCGCAAGTGACCTGCGCTGACGTCGGTGGTGACGTCATACCCGGATGTGGGTCAGGAGGCGTGGGGGGGCACCAGGGGCTGGCTGCGCTCAGGATAAAAACGGAGTCCTCTCCTGCATGCAGTTGGATTACTCTGCGCATGCAGCCATGGACAAAGCTGGGCACCATGAGGAGGAACGTCACTCAGTGCGTGAGTCCTCATCCCCCCTGCCGCCAGGAAGGTTGAGAAACCGCCTGAGCGTCGCAGAAGCGACTCTGGTTCGGATGCCAGCTTGTACAGTAAGCGTGGCACCCAGCCCAGTAAGCAGGATCGAGAAGCGTCTGATGGCAAGGTCGCCTCCAGAGGGAAGTCTTTGATGAAAGTTCCTTCCCAAGAACCGGTACCGACCCTTCATCTCCTTGTGGGTGAGTGATCTTCGGGCATGTGTACCTGTTGTTGTCTTCCCCCCCACCCCCCACCCCCCGTTCCTGTCGTACCTAGGTGAAAAAGCCACGGAAATATACTACCAAATCGAATAACTGTGAATACGCCCTCTCTAACCGGGGACTGGCTCAGTCCTGGTCCAAACGGCTCTGCAAGGACTGTATTCAGCAGACCATTTCGGATGAGACACCTGGGTTTGCTAGTGATCTTCGTGCCATTGTCCGATCCGAAGTGCAGAGCTCTCTGCAGTTCCTGAAAGAGCCTCCTCGTAAGCTGCATAGACATGCCTCCTTGGCCTCGCCATCCAGTCGGTCTGAGGGAGTGTGGGGGTCTTCTGGTTCTGCATCCTCTTCATCTGACAGTGAGGCTGACGTCCACCAGTGCATCCCTGTAGAGGGCATGAGCAAACTGATTAAGGCTGTCAGAGACACTATGGGCATTACTGAGGAGAAACTGCAGCCTTCAGTCCAGGATGTCATGTTTAAGGGTCTGGAGCATAGAAAGCGTAGAACCTTCCCTCTAGTGGACAAGGTACAGGCGTTGATCTCCAGAGAATGGAAGAAGCCGGATAAACTGGGTTCTCTTCCGGGAGGCTTCAAGTGCAAATATCCCATAGAGGAAGTAACCTGTTCCCGCTGGGATAGGGCACCCAAATTGGATGTAGCAGTGGCTAAAGCATCTAAAAAGTTTTCTATTCCCTTCGAGGACATGGGATCCTTAAAGGACCTTATGGATCAGAAGGCGGATGTCTT
The DNA here is from genome assembly GCF_048569485.1 of Anomaloglossus baeobatrachus. NCBI lineage: Eukaryota > Metazoa > Chordata > Amphibia > Anura > Aromobatidae > Anomaloglossus > Anomaloglossus baeobatrachus. Next base: position 314,817,008 of record NC_134354.1, on the reverse strand, counting down.
CCTTAAGACCGCATGGGAGTCCTCAGCGGGTGCTCTCCGTCCTGCCATAGCAGCTACATGTACTGCACGGTCTCTGGCGGTGTGGTTGTCAGAGTTGGAGGATAAGCTTAGGAACAAAGTTTCACGGGATGATATTATTTCTTCTCTGCCCAGGCTGCAGGGGGCTGCGGCTTTCATCACGGATGCATCTGCAGATTCCACTCGACTAGCGGCTAAAACAGCGGCCCTTCTAATGCGGCACGTCTGGCCTTATGGTTAAAATGTTGCCCGGGGGATCTACAGGTTAAGTCTAAGCTATGTTCCATTCCCTGTCAGGGCGAGTTTCTTTTCGGGTCAGTTCTGGATTATGTTCTTGAGAAGGCTGGGAACAAAAGAAAGAACTTTCCGGCCCCATCCTTTCCCTCCTTCAAGCAATCCTTTCATAAGAAGCAGTACACCCGTAAGTTCTCCCCCAGGAATAGAAATGCCTGGTCAGATCGGAAGAAGGAAGATAAGGGTTTCTTGTTCAAGGGCTCTTCCCAATCTGAGAAGTCTTCCCAATGACTGCCTTCCCCAGGTGGGTGGGAGATTGACCTACTTTCTTCCAGCCTGGGAACGCATTTCATAAAGTCTGTGGATTCTCAACATCATCCAATCAGGTCTAACATTTCCATTCAGCAGTCTTCCTCCCAGGCGTTTGCTCCCGACATCCCCGAGGGCTTCCCCGAGCGAGCAACATGCTTTGGAAGGGGAAGTGAAGACCCTGTTACACAAGGCGGTCCTGACGGATGTCCCAGTGGTGGAGATGGGAGAAGGCTTTTACTCCTCTCTTTTTCTGGTTCGGAAACCGGACGGGTCCTTTCGGGTCATCATAAACCTCAAAGGTCTAAACAGCCACCTACAAATTTTGTCCTTGAAGATGGAATCAATGAAGTCCACAATCAAGTCTCTCTAGCCAGGTTGTCATATAGCTGGATCTGAAGGACGCGTATTATCACGTCCCCATCGGTCCTCATTTCCAGAAATATCTAAGGGTGGCGGTGCTTGTAGAATGGTCGGTGCGACCTCTCCAGTTCAGGGCCTTACCATTTGGCCTGGTGATTGCTCCCAGAATCGTCATGAAACTAGTCCTGGAAATCACAGCCCACTTGCGAGAGGACAAGATTCTCATTATTCCGTATGTCGACGACTTCCTCGTGGTAGGGAATTCAGCAAACCATTGTACTGCTGACCTTCTGACTGTCTGCTCAAAACTGGAACATCTAGGCTGGATTTTGAACTTGGAGAAGTCGAGGTTGCTTCCAGCCACGGTGCAAGTTTTTTTGGGACTTACTTTAGACTCTCTCCGGCAGGAGTGTCGCCTCCCACCTATCAAAGTGGAGAAAATTCGCACTCTGGTGCAACAGGCGGTGTCAGTTCCGCGCATGTCCCTGTGAAGGGCTATATCTCTCCTGGGCTCCCTGCTGTGTACACTCCCCGCAGTCCTATGGGGCCAAGGGCATACCAGGGCCCTCCAGTGGGACATTTTAGAAAATCAGACGTTTCTGGGATACAGTTTAAACAGTCAGATTACTCTGCGCTCCAGCTCCATCACCTCCCTTCACTGGTGGCTGGTTCCCGCAAACCTCACAAGGGGAATCCCTTGGTCTGTCCTGGTGTCCCGAATTGTGATCACGGATGCCAGTGTGTCCGGATGGGGGGCTCACCTGCTGGACCGTCCAATGCAAGGTCTCTGGTCGCCCCGGGAGGCGGCTTCCTCCTCCAATATCAGAGAGCTGCTGGCTGTGGAAAGGGCACTGACTGGTCTTCTTCCTTCCCTGACAGGTCACCATACCCAGGTGTTGTCGGACAATCAGGTGACGGTAGTTTATCTGAACCATCAGGGGGCCCAAGATCCAGGTCCCTTATGACTATAGCCGACAAGATACTGTTGCTGGCGGAAACTCCCTTTCTGTCCCTCGCGGCCGTTCACATCAGGGGGAAAGACAACCACGCGGCAGATTTTCTGAGCCGCACTCGACTGCACCAGGGGGAGCGGGCACTCAACCAGTCAGTCTTCAACCTCATCACGGCCTGGTGGGGGACTCCAGACATCGACCTTTTTTCCACCAAACAGAACAGGAAGGTCCCTCAGTTCTGTTCTCTGAATCCCAAGGAAAGTCCATACGCAGTAGACGCCCTGTCGACCAAGTGGGACTTTCCCCTAGCATATGCATTTCCCCCCGCTGGTTCTTCTCCCCTCTGTCCTGAAGAAGATCAGGGACGACAAGGCCAGGGTCATTCTGATTGCTCCCTTCTGGCCAAAGCGACCATGTTTTTTTTGGCTTGTTCAGATGTCCCTGACCTCTCCGGGTCCTCCCGGAGATTCCGGATCTCCTGTCCCAGGGGCCAGTGTCCCATCCTCCCACAGGCAAATTGCACATGACTGCATGGAATTTGAGAGGGCATTACTGATCAGTAAGGGGGTTTCCCACAATTTAGTTTCCACGCTGTTAGGTTGTAGGAAACCAGTGACCACCAAGATCTACTGTAGGACTTGGAGAAAGTTTTTATCTTCCTCAGGGGCTAGTGTGACAGGGGAGGTCCCCCATAGGTCCCATCTTGGAATTTTTGCAGAGTGGGTTGGACAAAGGGTTGGCGGTTGAGTGTGGTTAGCACACTCAAGGTCCAGATCTCCGCATTAGCAGCGCTCTACAATTATGATGTCGCAGGGAACCCTTGGGTGGCTTGGTTTATCAGGGCCAGTTCGCGTCAGCGTCCTAAACGTACTTACTTTAGACTCTCTCCGGCAGGAGTGTCGCCTCCCACCTATCAAAGTGGAGAAAATTCGCACTCTGGTGCAACAGGCGGTGTCAGTTCCGCGCATGTCCCTGTGAAGGGCTATATCTCTCCTGGGCTCCCTGCTGTGTACACTCCCCGCAGTCCTATGGGGCCAAGGGCATACCAGGGCCCTCCAGTGGGACATTTTAGAAAATCAGACGTTTCTGGGATACAGTTTAAACAGTCAGATTACTCTGCGCTCCAGCTCCATCACCTCCCTTCACTGGTGGCTGGTTCCCGCAAACCTCACAAGGGGAATCCCTTGGTCTGTCCTGGTGTCCCGAATTGTGATCACGGATGCCAGTGTGTCCGGATGGGGGGCTCACCTGCTGGACCGTCCAATGCAAGGTCTCTGGTCGCCCCGGGAGGCGGCTTCCTCCTCCAATATCAGAGAGCTGCTGGCTGTGGAAAGGGCACTGACTGGTCTTCTTCCTTCCCTGACAGGTCACCATACCCAGGTGTTGTCGGACAATCAGGTGACGGTAGTTTATCTGAACCATCAGGGGGCCCAAGATCCAGGTCCCTTATGACTATAGCCGACAAGATACTGTTGCTGGCGGAAACTCCCTTTCTGTCCCTCGCGGCCGTTCACATCAGGGGGAAAGACAACCACGCGGCAGATTTTCTGAGCCGCACTCGACTGCACCAGGGGGAGTGGGCACTCAACCAGTCAGTCTTCAACCTCATCACGGCCTGGTGGGGGACTCCAGACATCGACCTTTTTTCCACCAAACAGAACAGGAAGGTCCCTCAGTTCTGTTCTCTGAATCCCAAGGAAAGTCCATACGCAGTAGACGCCCTGTCGACCAAGTGGGACTTTCCCCTAGCATATGCATTTCCCCCCGCTGGTTCTTCTCCCCTCTGTCCTGAAGAAGATCAGGGACGACAAGGCCAGGGTCATTCTGATTGCTCCCTTCTGGCCAAAGCGACCATGTTTTTTTTGGCTTGTTCAGATGTCCCTGACCTCTCCGGGTCCTCCCGGAGATTCCGGATCTCCTGTCCCAGGGGCCAGTGTCCCATCCTCCCACAGGCAAATTGCACATGACTGCATGGAATTTGAGAGGGCATTACTGATCAGTAAGGGGGTTTCCCACAATTTAGTTTCCACGCTGTTAGGTTGTAGGAAACCAGTGACCACCAAGATCTACTGTAGGACTTGGAGAAAGTTTTTATCTTCCTCAGGGGCTAGTGTGACAGGGGAGGTCCCCCATAGGTCCCATCTTGGAATTTTTGCAGAGTGGGTTGGACAAAGGGTTGGCGGTTGAGTGTGGTTAGCACACTCAAGGTCCAGATCTCCGCATTAGCAGCGCTCTACAATTATGATGTCGCAGGGAACCCTTGGGTGGCTTGGTTTATCAGGGCCAGTTCGCGTCAGCGTCCTAAACGTGTCATCTCCCTTTTTCCTTGGGACCTTTACCTGGTCTTAGCAGCCCTAACGGGTCCTCCATTTGAACCCATTGACTCCATCTCTGTTAAATGTCTCTCCCTTAAGACTGTCCTCCTGGTAGCTCTGACCTCGGCCCGTAGGATCAGCGACATTCAGGCCCTCTATCGACCTGCCTTACACTCAAATACTGGACGATAGAGTAGTGTTGCGCCCTAACCCTGCATACCTCCCTAAGGTGGTTTCTCGGTTTCATACGTCCCAGGAAACTGTGCTTCCCTCCTTTTGCGATAACCCGACACGTGCTGAGGAACGGCGATGGCATTGTCTGGATGTGCGTCGTTGTCTTATCCAGTATCTTCTTGTTACCAGTTCCTGGAGAAAGGACAAGTCCCTGTTCGTCTCTTTCCAGGGCCCTCAAAAGGGGACTAAAAGTTCTAAGTCCACGCTGGCCAGGTGGATTAGGGACGCCATTGCGTTAGTTTACACGACTAAGGGTGCTGACGATCTTCTTGGGCGGAACGGGCAGATGTTTCCATTGCACAGACCTGTAAAGCTGCCACGTGGTCATCACCCTCGACCTTTTATAAGCATTATAGGTTGGATCTTTCTTTCTCCGACCTCAGTTTTGGGAGGCGTGTTCTACAGGCTGTAGTCCCTCCCTAAACTCTTTTTTTCGCTGGAATTCTCTCGTGGTGCCGTCATAGGGTGAGGGAAAAATACGTAATTACTTACCGGTAATGTTTTTTCCGAACCCATGACGGCACCCTTATATTCCCTCCCTGCACTGGGGGTTGTTGGTTGGTTCACCTTCCCTTTTTCCTTATCCCACAAATTCTGATGGTGGCCTTATATTAACCTGTTGTTTTTTTCGGAGGTCCTCTCATGCTCTGTAATCAACTGAGGCGGCGAGCGGACCGCCCCTTTTTATCCTGAAGGTTTCCTGTCCTTGATGGGCGTCTCTCGTGGTGCCGTCATGGGTTCAGAAAAAACAATTACCGGTAAGTAATCACGTATTTTAATCGCACATGAATAATTAATGGTACATAGGCATTAGCACTACTTTATAGTCATAGAATCTTATACAATAACAGAAATATGCATCAACATTACCGTATGTTGTAGGACTCCTTTCTCATCGGAGGGACTCGACTAGTGAGAAGGAAGACAACCCGGCCTCTGCATCACAGGCGCAGTGCGTCCACTTGAGCGTCCTGGAAATGTCCCTGTCTCACTGAGCGAGCCCTGTATTTTTATACCAAACTTTGCACATTGTGGTTGCAATTGGTGACCAGCATGTGATTGCTGAGTCATGGTCATGTAAGCTGACCCACACGCTGCTGTGGGCACCAGTAGCTTCCTACACATGTTGTTAGCTGACCACTGGTTTCCTGCATATGTTGCAATGAGCCGTGAATTTTACATCGCTGGTTTCCTACACATGTTGCCAACCAACCACTGGTTTCCTGCATATGCTGAACTGTAAGCGTTCCTTCCTCATAATAGTGGTTTGTTCAATACCTACTAACATGTACTCTTCTTCATGGTGAAATCGGGTCAACCAGAGGACACCTCTCTGATACGGAGTTTGGATGGATCAATAAGACCTGTGATCACTATCTAATCACACTTTCTTCAGTCATATCACATTGGTATCACAATTGGTCCTTGATCCCAGGGATTATTTTCCATCATCAGTATTCCACTAGAGGAAGATCACTCGGAAAACACCATACCATGACCAAGAGGCATAGCTTTTAATAGGACACTATCATTGACTTTGCCACAAATTTTGATTTCTTGGTTTGTTTGGATAAACGTTGAATCACAAATCTAATCACTTTCACTACTATGTATATTAAAACTAAAAGCAATATTATCTGAAAAGCTCCCTGCAAAAGCCCCATTACCCATCCTCCTAACCCCTTAAACCAATTTGCAGGGTTTAGGAAGGAAAAGGTATTTGCCCACCAACTATCTTTATTTACATCATTATCTTTTTGATATTTATCTCTTAATTTTTGTATGTCATTTAACTTTGCTTGTAATTGTAGCTGTCCTTCGGGATCTATGTAATGGCAACAGGCGGGGCCTATTATCTGACACATACCCCATTGGGCTGCTGTTAGGTAATCAAGTACCAAAGTATGCTGGTTAGTAACTATAATTAACTGCTGTTGTACAGCTACAGAGGTGTTTACTATATCCAAAATTGCAAAAATTTGATCATCCAGATAATCAGTAGATTCTACTAATTTTTTCCCCTCACCCATGATAGCACCACGTGAGAGAGGGATCCGCCCAGCGAGGACAGGAAACCATTCTGAATAAAAGGGCGGTACCTCTCCCCTTCGTCAGTTGGTTTCCTGTCCTTGATGGGGGACCCCTGTTCTGAAAACCGGCGGTGAAGAAAAGAAAGTCGCCTACTTACCCAGCCCCGTCCGGTGTCTGGAAGAGCAGGGTGAGTCCTGTAGCACCGTTCTTCGGTGCTGGAAGCGCCGTCCACCTGCCCTTGGGGGTCCTGGTGTCCGTGCGGGAGCGGGCGGCAGGAGCCGTTCCTGGGATCCCGGTCCGCCGCTCCTTCCTCCCCGCCCTGCGCTCCATGCTGCCTCGGACTTCCGGGTGCGCGGCAGGCACGTTGGGATATGGAGGCGGGCCTTGCGTGACGTCACCGGCTGAAGATGGCAGCGCCCATGCAGCGCTGCGGGGCGTGCGGCCTGCCATTCTGGGATGCGGGCACTCCTGTCCGTGCACTGTGGGGAAACGGGGAGGAGCCTCTCCTGGGACTGGAAGGCGGAGGATTGTATATAAAAAGGCTCTTCTGGCGCTGTCGGGGGCTTGTGCCTGTGCTCTGCCATGGATACGGATGAGCAGCAGCACTCTTCGGTACGTTGTCAGCAGAGCAGAAATACGGATGACTGCTCTAGTGACACTGGCCGGACGGGCCGTGGCAGCCATGACAGCAGATCCTCTCATGACTCTACAGCTCCTGTGAGACTTTGGATGTTCCAAAACCGGTACCCTTGATTCCTATTGTGGTGAGTGATCTCCGTGAATGTCACCTTACTCATAGTTCCCTTGTGGGGGGTTTTCCCCCGCTTTTGCCTGCCCTTCTCAGGCCCCTAAAAAATCGATGTCCAAAAAGAAGCATAAGGAGTGCCTCCTATGCAGAGAACCCCTCTCGGAGGAGTGACAAAAGAAGTTGTGTTAGGCGTGCATTCGTCGCACAATTGCAGAGGAATCTCCGGGACTCTCAGCGGACGTCTGTTCGGCTATCTCCGCTCAGAGGTACAAGATTCCATGAAGGCTTTCTTAAAAAGGAAAAAATCAAAACCAGTTGACTCTGCCCCTTCCTCATCTTCCTCCGGTACGGCTTCAGACTCAGACTCCTCGACCTCAGATAGTGATGTAGGAGGCAGACCGTGCTTCTCCATTGATATAGAGACACTAGTCAAGTCGGTCAGGGCAACTATGGGGTTGACAGAGGAGAAATCCTCTAGATCCCTGGAGGATGTTATGTTTAGAGGACTGGAAGAAAGGAAGAAGCGTACCTTTCCGGTCAACAAGATTGAGGCGCTTATTCAGAAGGAGTGGAAGCGTCCAGACAAAGCAGGTTCTCTCCCTTCCTCCTCAAAGCGAAAATATCCCTTTTGACGAGGATAAGACGGCCGTATGGGATAAGGCACCTCGGATCGATGCTGCTGTCGCAAAGTCCTCTCGACGAGGAGGCATCCCCTTAGAAGACTCGAACATTGAAAGATCCCCTGGACAAAAAAAGCGGATGTCGTTCTTAAACACTTATGGGAAACCTCTGCGGGGATCTTGAGGCTGGCTATCGCAAATACCTGAAGAGCCCGTTCCCTAATGATCTGGCTCCAACAGGTTGCGGATCAGTTGCGGGATAATACCTCCCGTGAAAAGATCCTATCTAAATTTCCACTTCTCCAGAGGGCAGCGGCCTTTCTGGCGGATTTCTCAGCGGATGTTATCAGACTAGGGGCTCGTTCTGCTGGACTGTCCAATCAAGCCAGACGGGCATTGTGGCTGAAGGGCTGTCCAGGAGATCTGCAGTCCAAACACGAATTGTGTATGGTGCCCTGTGACGGTCACCTGCTTTTTGGAAAACAGCTGGATGACGCCTTGGACAAGGTGTCAGATAGCAAGAAGTCCTTCCCGAGGTTCCACTCTGGTTCGTCTCGTTCCTTTTGGAGGCAGAGGTTCTCCAAAGGCAGGCCCCCGGATAATCAGCGGTGGGAGCGCAGACCCAAGCGGGACTCCGGCTTCATGTTCGGGGGCGCCCCAGCCTCCTCGAAGAAATCTGCCCAGTGATGCCAGGCTACCGGTCGGAGGATTCCTTTCTCACTTTCTGGAGCAGTAGGAAAGCATTTCCTCCAATGCCTACGTTCAATCCATTATCAGAGACTGTCTCCGGTTACAATTTCTCCTTCAGCCACCACAGCATTTCGTCATTACTCCTCTTCGGAGGTCACAGTCAGAGCAACAAGCTCTGGAATCAGAAGTCCTGCTGTTGATTGGGAAGGCAGTCCTGTGCGAGGTACCCATTGCGGAAAGGGGAAGGGGGGTTCTATTCCCCCCCCCCCCCTCTTTCTCGTAGGAAAACCGGACGGTTCCTTCCGAAAGATAATAAACCTCAGACGTCTCAACCGATTTTTACAGTATTTCCCGTTCAAGATGGAGTCTGTTCAGTCGGCAATAAAACTGCTGTTTCGCGACTATTATATGGCGGTAATAGACTTAAAAGATGCCTATTACCATGTCCCTATACATCCACACTTTCAACAGTTTCTACGAGTGGCTGTTTCCATCAACAACCAAATCGGTCATTTTCAGTTCCGAGCCCTCCCCTTAGGGCTGTCTGTCGCCCCCCAGGATTTTTACGAAAATAGTGGCAGAGATGTCGGCTCACTTACGGATACGGAATGTTCTGCTGGTTCCTTACCTGGATGACTTCCTGGTGATTGGGAACTCCAAACTCCAATGTGCAGCACATCTCCGGTACCTTCAAATGACTGCAAAACCTGGGTTGGATGGTGAATTACGAAAAGTCCCGGTTGGACCCAGTCACGATTCAATCAATCCTCAGTCTCACTCTCAACTCGGTGTGTCAGCGATGCCTTTTGCCAGCAGACAAGATTCAGAGGGTTTCCGGCTTGTCCCTGCGGGCGATCCACCATCCCAGGATGTCTCTGAGGCAGGCTATGTCCTTGCTGGGTACTCTGACATCTTGCTTCCCGGCGGTTCCGTGGAGTCTGGTCCACTCCAGGGCTCTCCAATGGCAGGGTTTGTATGCCCAGAAAACATTAAACGATGGTTTGGAAGGGGTCGTCACCCTATCCTGGGCGGTCAGAAGCTCTCTCCTCTGGTGGATGTCCGTGGACAACTTGTCTGTAGGTGTTCCCTGGCTACCGCTGGACCGGAGGGTGGTCACTACCGATGCCAGCCAGTCCGGCTGGGGAGCTCACCTTCTCGAGCACATTTCTCAGGGACGGTCATTGCCACGGGAAGCGGCACAACCCTCGAATCTCCGGGAACTGTGGGCAGTGGAGCGTGCCCTCAAACCTTTCTCCCTCACCATCAAGGGCGGCATGTTCTGGTCATGTCGGACAACCAGTCCACAGTCTCCTATGTCAACCACCAAGGGGGCATGAGATCCCCCATCCCTCATGCAGGTGTCTTACAGACTGTTTCACTGGGCGGAGCAACATCTTCTCTCTCTCAGCTCTTCACATCAAGGGTCATCTCAATGTCACGGCAGATTACCTCAGCCGCCATCACCTGCGGCAAGGGGAATGGTCCTTGAATCCTTGGGTCTTTCGACAGATAAATTAACAACCAGACAAATGGAAACTAGGAGTGTTCGTAAAGAAAAACCAAAAAGAAAAGGAGTTTTTTTCTTTTTGGTTTGTCTTTCGACAGATAGTAACTCTCTGGGGCATGCCACAGATAGACCTCTTTGACACCAGACTGAACAGGCAGGTCGTGCAGTTCTGTTCGCTAAGCCCATCGGACCAGCCCTTCGCCGTAGACGCGCTACAGGTTCCATAGACCTTCAGACTAGCTTTATGCGTTTCCTCCAATTATCATGCTGCCGACCGTTCTGCAAAAAATCAGGGCGGACCGGGCGAGGGTACTTCTTATTGCCCCCTTCTGGCCCAAAAGTCCATGGTTTTCTCTCCTGAGGGCGATGTCGGTCACGGATCCCTGGGTTCTGCTGGAGATTCCGGACCTGTTAGTGCAGGGACCAGTATTCCATGCACAAGCGAAAGGATTCCATTTGACAGCTTGGAATTTGAAAGGTCACTATTGAGGAGCAAAGGTTTTTCCCCTGACCTTATTTCTACGTTGTTGAAAAGCCGAAAACCAGTTACCACCAGAATATACGGGAGAGTGTGGCAAAAATTCCTGCAGTTCTCTAATTGTCCCCTGGGTCCGGAGGCTCCTATTGAGTGCATTTTGGAATTCCTACAAAAGGGGTTTGATCTGGGGTTAGCTGTGAACACTCTCAAGGTTCAGGTCTCTGCCTTGGGGGCCCTGTACAGTTGTAACCTGGCGGCCAACAAGTGGGTTAAGCGATTTATTATGGCTAGTGGTAGGGCTAAGCCAGTGGTTATACCAAAGGTTCCTCCCTGGGACCTGAACTTAGTCTTGGATGCCCTCACGGGACCCCCCCTTTGAGCCCCTGACAGAGCTTTCCCTGAAGTTGCTTACCCTGAAAACCATATTGCTAGTCGTGTTAACCTCGGCACGGAGGATCAGTGATTTACAGGCCCTATCCGTTGTGCAGCCTTACACTCAGGTCCTTGAGGATAGTCATCTTGCGGCCAGACCCTGCGTATCTCCCGAAAGTCGCATCTCATTTTCATAGAACGCAAGTCATAGTCCTGCCCTCGTTCTGCAGCCATCCCACTAGTGAAGGGGAACGTAGATTTCACACCCTAGATGTGCGCAGGGCCCTGCTGCACTATCTTTCAGTGATGCGACCAGTGAGGAAGACTGTCATTATTCATCTCCTTTCAGGGTAGTACAAAGGGTCAGAGGGTGTCAAAGAGTACTATTGCTAGGTGGATTAGGGAGGCCATTGCTTTAGTCTACTCCTGTAGTGGAGCGCCCGTTCCGGAGAACATTCAGGTCCATTCCACCAGAGCAGTGTCTACCTCCTGGGCTGAACGTGCGCAGGTATCTATTGAACAAATTTGTAGGACCTGGTCCTCACAGTCTACTTTTTTCCGGCACTATCGGTTGGATCTATCCTCCTTGGCTGCTCTTTCATTTGGTAGACTGGTGCTTGAGGTGGTGGTCCCTCCCTAAATAGGTTTCTCTGGAAATCTCTCACGTGGTGCTGTCATGGGTGAGGTGAAAACACCACGGTTACTTACCGGTAGCCGGTTTTTCCAGAACCCATGACAGCACCCATATATTCCCTCCCTTTCTCATCCTTGGTGTGCACTTCTGGGTGTGTTTAGTGGTGATGGAGTAAGTTCTAACGATTGGAGGTCCTCTCATTCTCGGTAATCAAGTGACGAAGGGGAGAGGTACCGCCCTTTTATTCAGAATGGTTTCCTGTCCTCGCTGGGCAGATCCCTCTCCCGCGTGGTGCTGTCATGGGTTCTGGAAAAACCGGCTACTGGTAAGTAACCGTGGTGTATCCCACTTTTGCATTACCATTGGATATAGGAACAAAGTACTGAAAAACGTATTCGCTGTTCCCATTTGTACCACATGGGGTCGCCCTGATTTCCTTTGTTTATTATCTGCAGCTCTCTTGACTTTCATGTGTTTTGGCAAAACCTGAGCATCTAATTGATCATAAGGTAATATAAAGGTGGCTGGGGTCAAACGAGCTAAAGTACAGCTTCCCTTGACTCCTACTGGGAGCCATTTATAAGCATCATACCCACATACCCAATACATTCCGCTAGGTAAATCCCATATAGCAGAGTGTCGCAAAACTAAACGATGAACCAAGTCAACGAAAATACTAACATTTGATAACAAACACCACCCGGGCTGTTGTCCAACTGGGCTACAGTATCTTGCATCATGGTTATTACAGGTCGGATCATTTGCTCGATATTCAGAGGAATCATTACACATTAGATTTCCCGATATGTTACTACAAGTTTCGCTAGTCCCATTTATGAACATATTGGCATAAGGCCATAACATATCATGAATTGTCCTTTCCACTAAGCTGGGTTTAAAAGCATCTACAGTATTTATAGCTGTCCCAAAAATTATTTTTATATTCTCCATAGGGCGGAATCCCAGGTTAGTCAGTCCAGTCTTTATTCTTGGTACCCAAATTCCTCCCTTCAAAGCAAGATATTCTAAATTGGTGACTGTTCCACTCAAATTGGCTTGCCACCATGGAAGATTGATCCATCCCACTAAGGGAATGGGTACTGTAGTATTCCATAGGCGAACATTTCGAGTGTCTTTATTAGCAAGATGATCAGAACAACTTTTCCACTTTAAGATTTCCTCCATTGAGACCGGGGTAGCCAGGTAAGGGATACTGGTGGCTGTAACTGGAGAATGTGTACAGATCCAACAATCTGTGTGTTGGCTACTGTTCAGCGCATCAGTTAAAATGTGATGTTCATCAGAAATTTATTCGCCATAGGTTCCTCCTGATGTAGACTTGTCCATGCAACGACCAAAGAGGCAAACGTCAAACACAGGAATTTCTCCATCTCATCACTATCAAGCTCTTCCTAGTAACCAATACCATGGATTCTGCTTATTTACGACACCATCTGCAAATAAAGATACACTATTATTCTCGTAAATAACATTTTTCTTGTGGAACATGTTCCCACTTCTCCACTCCTGGTCTCATTATCAGGAGAGTACGATCTTTTCCGACCGCTATTACCTCTGACTCTGAGGACGGTCCTTAAATCCATATTTTTGCTCCTACATTTGTAATATTAGAGGATCCAAAACCTTTTAGTACCCCGTATTATTAATTCTGCCGGGGCAGTTCCTTCTCTTATCTCAGACAAGTTTATTGGAATTATCAACATCTGAGCCACCCTCTGGTGTTTCACCGAGATCAAAGGTTCATTTCCCAAATTTAGCATCAGTACCTTGATTTCTCCCTGATAATCTGCATCTATTACCCCTCCCACGAGTATGGCTTCTTTTAACGCTAAACTAGAACGAGTGGCTATTTGACCATAATGATCCTTTAGTATCTGGCAACCAAATCCTGTTGAAATTGGTTTTACCTTACCTGGGGGTACCACGACAGTTTCCAATGTACTGAGGTCTAAACCTGCTGAATAAGCTGTCGCTCTTTCTGGGAGTTTGGCCTCTTCTTCCACTTTCCAATAAATGATTGTACTCACTAGGTGTGCTTCATGAATAATAAAGCTGGGTTCACACATAGCGACAGCGACAACGACGTCGCTGTTACGTCACCATTTTCTGTGACGTAACAGCGACCTTGTAAGTCGCTGTTATGATCGTTGCTTAGCTGTCAAACACAGCAGAAGCAGCAGCGATCATAACGGGTTAATTTACCGATGTGTACTGCAGCTACATGTGCACAGAGCAGGAGCCGGCACTGGCAGCTAGAGCGGCGGACGGTGGTAACGAAGGTAAATATCGGGTAACCAGGGAAAGGTCTTCCCTTGGTTACCCGATGTTTACCGTGGTTACAGCTTACCGCAGCTGCCAGATGCCGGCTCCTGCTCCCTGCTCGCTTCATTTCGTCACTCTCTAGCTGTCACACACAGCGATGAGTGTGTCACAGCGGGAGAGCGACGACCAAAAAATGAAGCTGGACATTCAGCAACGATCAACGACCTCACAGCAGAGGCCAGCTCGTTGCTGGATGCCACACACAGCGACAGCGACGGGACGTCGCTGCAACGTCACAGAAAATGGTGACGTAGCAGCAACGTCGTCGTCGCGGTGTGTGACACCACCCTAACATTTGGTGTCAACATCCTCATGAGAGGAGTCATAGAATCTGTGATAGGTCTATTGTTTGTTTTTTTTTTTTTCAACATCTTTTTATTGAATTTTAACCGAATTTCTTTTACAATCTGCTCTTATACAAAGAGCATTCCATTGATGACATTATAATCAAAACAGTCCCGCCCACCCCTCCCCCCGCTTTGCATGCAACCAGAAGCAACTTAAAATGGTAACTTATGTAATTGGTATGTGTCCATTGAGCAGTTCAAGAAGGTACCAAGAGGTCTGTCCAAACTGAGATTTAAGTCTATCCTTAAGCACTGTAGCCAAGTTAGGTATAAATAAAGACCATGTTTCAAAGAAACGCTTAGTCAACTTCTCCTTATTCGACAGTGCATCCACCCAGTCCATTTTGAATATGAACATTAGTTTTGTTTGGATAAACGCTAGAGAGGGTGCTTCAGGATTTACCCAGAGATGTAGGATACTTTTCCTAGTGGCCGAGGCCCAAATAGTTAACATTGCCCTGGTACCTCTCGGAAGACTTTGTTGAGCCTCCTCCAACATGTTAAAAATCGCCCACTGTGGTGTCGGAGCAAACTGAATATTGTATGTATTTTGTAAGACTGAGTGAACGCTTCTCCATACTCCCTGTATCTGAACACAGTCCCATAAGTGGTGAAACCTGTCAGTGTCTCTTATGCCACATTTAGAACAAGAGTATAAGGCATTTGTGTCCATTTTTGATTGAATTTTTGGAGTAATGTATGCTCTATGTAGAATCATCAAGGCCATATCTGTGTAGCTACTGGACGAGAGAAATTTACGTTGCAACAGCGTGGCTTGTAAAAAATCCTTTACCTCGAACTCTGGCATGTCTACCTTCCATTTTGCTGGACCTGTTGTTTTCCCCTCCCATGTCCAAACTGTATGCAACATTGAATAAACCTGACTAGTCGAGGACGCCTGGCTTCTTGCCCTCCTAAGAAAGTTATCCACACTTCCTCCAAGATCTCCCTTTGGCTTGTCAACAAGATATTTTTGTGCCAATCTACGCGCCTGAAGAAAAAGAAAAGGCTGACCTACAAAAGCTGGAAATCGGTGTGCCGCCTTCTCGTAAGAAAGAAACGACCAATCAGGCTCCATTAGATCTGCAGCATAAGCACAACCCTGCATTGACAATGTTTTCATAAATCCTCGGAGGGCGACCCTGGAGGAATCTCGGATTTCCAATAAAGGGTTGAAATGGGGAACTTGAAGTGTTAATTTTACCAAGTTTCCTCACCTTCCTCCACGTTTGTATAGTATACCATAGTGTTGGATGATCCCTAACCTCACTCGGTATTTCCTCGTTCCCTAAATGCAGCAATGCTGTTAACGAGACTTGTGAACATAGCTGTTGTTCCAATTGTACATTGGCAAAGTGAGATACTCCTCGCACCCAGTCCACCACATATCTCAAATTTGCTGCTAGATTATATCTGCCCAGATCTGGAAGATTTATGCCCTCTGCCCCTTTTGGTAATTGAAGCTTGATTAAGCTGATCCTAGTACGCCCCTTGTGCCCCCAAATTAATTTTCCAAAGGATGAATTTAGTAGCTTAATATCTGATTTGCGTAGAACCAACGGGAGAGTCTGAAATAAGAACATTATTTTGGGGAATGCTACCATTTTAATTAAAACTGTAAAGGGGAAAAAAGCGCAATAGGGTCTTACCCGGTATGAGGGTGGACAAACAATACAAAGAAGCACTCACCTGGTGAGGTTGTGCCAGTCACAACCCCTTATGATAGCCTGTGAGTGCCTGGTGGTTTAGCTGCAGCCCCGGGAGAGGAATTTTGTATCACACAGGTAGAAGAAAAGACCGGGTTTATGCCGCGCTGAAAACCACTAATGCGTGTAAATTAAAAGATTTCCTTTTTATTGGATAGTTCCTACGCGTTTCAGAGACATCCGTCTCCTTCCTCAGGAAAAAGAAAATCTTTCTTTTTCCTGAGGAAGGAGACGGATGTCTCTGAAACGCGTAGGAACTATCCAATAAAAAGGAAATCTTTTAATTTACACGCATTAGTGGTTTTCAGCGCGGCATAAACCCGGTCTTTTCTTCTACCTGTGTGATACACCATTTTAATTAAGTAACATCGGCCCGAAAAGGATATTTTCAGATGTTTCCAAGATTGGAGTAGATGTATTAATGAATTTATAAGAGGCTTATAATTAATTTGATATAGTAACAAGGGGTTTGCTGGGAGCTGAATCCCCAAATAATGGACCTGGTACACCACTGGAAGGGAAATAAGTTATCAATTTTACCCGATTTGTACATTGCCAATGCCTCAGTTTTTTTGTAATTTACCCTGAAGCCTGAGGCCTTTCCAAAATTATTCAATGTGTTCATCATCTCTGGAGTCGCTTGAGAGGGATTGGCAATAAACAATAAAATATCATCGGCAAAAGCCAAAAGTTTAATTGTTGTCCCACAGACTCTCATGCCCTGAAATATTGCTAAATTATGTAGGGTCCTCAACATTGGGTCCAGAGCCAAATTAAACAATAAAGGTGACAAGGGACACCCCTGCCTCGTTCCCCTCTGTACCTCAAATGGCTCAGAGAATGTATTATTTATAGATAGTCTGGATTTGGGTTCTGTGTATATCATCTTGAATGCTTCGCAAAACCAGGATCCCACCTGGCGACATGCCAAAAGATTATGTAAATAGGCCCAAGAGACCCTGTCAAAGGCCTTGTCCGCATCAAGGCTAACTACTATATGTTTGGTACATCTATGCTTCCTGCTATAAGAGCCCCAATAGCCGTCCTGATGTTATAGGTGATGGATTTCCCGTGCACGAATCCCGTTTGGAAGGGCAGAATAAGATCTGGCATCACTTGTTGTAATCTACCAGCTAGTATTTTAGTAAAGATTTTAAAATCAGAGTTGAGTAATGAGATGGGTCTGTATTCCTCCACCTGTAGTGGGTCTTTTCGTGGCTTAGGTAATACTATAATGTTTGCCTCATTGAACCTGTCGGGAATTATTCTATCTGTGACTATCTTATTATACACTGCACATAGATGAGGACCGATAGAGGCTCCCAAGGTCTTATAATATTCGTTACTAAATCCGTCGGGCTCTGGGCTTTTGGCTAGTTTGAGTGCCAATAGTTTTTACTATTTCTGAAATATTTATAGGGGCGTTTAGTACTACTCTTTGTTCCTCTGTCAAGATGGGCGCTACGGTACCATGGATAAAATCAGCTTCCCCGTCAACCTCCCTCGGTTCTGCCTCATACAGCGAGCCAAAGAATGCCCTGAACTCCTCCACTATTTCCTCATCTTTTGTTACCATGGTACCATCTTTCTTTTTAATTTTGTGGATTCTACTGGTGGTTCTAAAGGGTTTGGTTAAAGAAGCTAGTAATTTCCCAGGTTTGTTGCCCCATTTAAAGTATTTGTTTCTGGTAGTCCAGGTTACTAAGTGCCATCTCATGGGCCAAGGTGTCTGCCGCCTCCTTGGCCTCTAAGAAATGTTGTTTTGTCTTATCCGTGTTGTTATTTTTAAAATCTTTATATGCCTGCGTGAGAAGTTTTTGTGCTGATATAGTTTGTTCCAGGAGCTTTTTTCTCTTATGGCTGACATATGATATTATCTGACCTCTTACTACTGCCTTGGAGGCAGCCCAATACAAACCAGCGTCCCCACTATGCTCGTGATTATCCTTCTCATAAAAGCTCCAGTAGTTTTGTAAAGAAGCTTTGAAATCCTCAGATTGATATAAATATGAAGTAAACCTCCACCTTCTTTCCCATAGTATTGTGGTAGATAATAACAAATTAAAAGTAACCGGTGCATGATCCGAAATACAGATGTCTAGGATGTTGGAGGAAAGTAAATGTGGCATCAGTGCTGGGCTTAGTAGCCAATAGTCAATCCGTGTATGTAAGTCATGGACATGTGAATAAAATGTATAATCTTTATCTATTGGGTGCTGCATGCGCCATGTGTCTATTAGTCCCAATTGATTGACGAGATATTGCAAACCACTATGGAGCGCCAATAGAGGTGATGGCTGGGGACTTGACCTGTCTAAAATTCCATCATGAGCCTCATTGAAATCTCCGCCTACAATTAAATTAGTCATATCCCAACCTGTGATACTTTCGATCAATCTGGCTCTGAACTGTGGATCAGGAATATTTGGTGCATATATGTTTGCTAAGTTGTAGTTGGTGCCCTCTATCTTCACTTTCACCAATAATAATCTCCCCATAGGGTCCTCTGAAACCTCCAGAACTTCATGACTAATATGCTTATTGATCAATATAGCTACCCCTCTTTGTTTTCTCGTAAATGACGCTCCTGCGCATACGGCATATTTTCTGCTGTGAAGAAATGGGTGATTGCCCTTCATCCAGTGTGTTTCCTGTAAGAAGACAATATGGCAATTTAAACGATGTAGATAATTTAAAACTTTTTTCCTCTTAATAGGAGAGTTTAACCCGTTAACATTCCAGGAGCACCAATACAGCGATTTAATCGTGGACACATTTGTGCTCTCTGTGTTAGTCATTTATCCTATTCCAGAAGGAGGAATTAACTGTAAAATTATAAACAACCTATTTGGGTTCCCACGTCCATCCCAGCGAGTAAACGCGACAACCCATATGAGAGCTAAACTAAAGGTACGCACACAGAGTCCCCTAACCCCTTCCCATCTAAACAAAAACTTTAATCTAATGACAATGTCACCTGCCTCTCTGGCAGTCCTGACACAAAAAAAAAGGAAAAACAGAATGAACATCAGAACTGTAGCACAGTGACGTCTCCGATTTAAGTGTCTATGTTGACTGCTGGCGAAGCTCCATTTTCCTGAAGAAGGTAATTTAAAGCCTACTTAGGATCTTCAAAAGTCCAATTCTTTCTCCCTGTAGTGAAGCGTAGAACAGCAGGATGCAGTAGACTGAAGCGAATATTTTTTTCCGCCAATAGTTTGCATACTGGATTGAAGGCTTTGCGTCTTGTTGTCAAGGCTGCTGAGTAATCTTGGAACAAAAGCAGTTTAGAGTTATTGTAGGTAAGTGAGCGATTTTTTTTCTAAATGCTGTCAGCAATCTGATCTTGTCTTGGAAGTCCAGGACCTTAAAAATTACTTGTCTGGGTCTGACCTCTCCATAATTTCGAGGTGGGCCCACTCTGTGGGCCCTTTCAATAGCAATTGGCCCCGACTTTAGATCCAATTTCAAAGCTCCTGGTAGCCATTCTGAAGTGAGTTTCAGTAGATCAGCTTGCCGAACCGATTAAGGGACGCCCACCAACCTTAAATTATTGCGTCTGGACCTGTTCTCAAGATCATCTACCTTGTCCAGCAATACAGCAATGTCCTTATTCCTGCTCTCCAGCATCTCTGAAATTTCCTTTACAGAGTCCTCCATGTCAGAGACCCTCTGCTCCACATCTGTTAGCCTTGAACCCTGGGCATTAACTTGGGTGACTATAACGTCTAATGAAGACTGGAAGGCTGCCAGCCGCCCATCAATCACCGGCATCAAGAGATCCATGATGGCCTTAGCAGTGGCCTGGGGTGCGTCTGCAGTTGCCTCAGGGGAAGCCCCTGGTGATGGGGGTGCATTTTGGTTTCGTCTTTGCGGTCTAATTCCTTTACTTGGTTGTGTGGCATTGCTCTTACCCACAAATTTATCCATAGAAAGAACTGTAAATATGGAGCTTCTTTAGAGACTGTGGTGACGTCACAATAACATAAGCTTAATTACATCTGTGTGGTAAACTTGGCTGTTTCACAATTATTTCCACGCTGTGTATGAGTGTGTATAGATGTTACTTGAAAAAGACCAGCCAGAAGGGCAGGAGGCAGGCCAGAAGACTGATCCCACTTCTTTTTGTTTTTCACCCTCTTCTATACTGTCAGTGCTGGTGAAGTGGTGAAGTAGGGGTTAATCAAGTTGAGCTGTGATGCACTTCAGGCTTATCTGCCTCTGTTTACTGTTGCAGATTACAGGCCTTGTGCAGCAGCCATTTAAGATGAGACCTGCAGAGATGTATCTGCCCCCTCATCAGCCCCGTTTATCTCCTGACCTGCTCTCACAGCCGAATGTCTCCAGGGGCTCTCAGCTCCCCCCTCGCCCCTCACTCACAGTATCTCAGACGGTGGGCCTGTCCACGGAGCTCTGTGTGACAGGTAAACACAGCGTGCAGTCCTGTTTGCTGAGCTTGCTGCTGCTCGGTGTGACGAGCTTCTAGGACCCCCGGGGACACAGGAGAGCCGGGCTAACGCTGCACTGCCCTTATCCCCACTGCCTGGTTTTCGGTAAGCCCTCTGCTGATTTCTATTTGGGCTTTTCTCAGGCTGTAACAGGGAGCTCTCTTAAGAAGCAGCCATTCCGAAGCTCCGCCTCCCGGAAGTCCTTGTTTATTATCTGTAGGGCTTCACTGAGATTGTCTCTCCATTGTCCATACTGTTTGTCTGATGGATTTTTTTCAAGGTGGATTTCAACAACCCATTCATTCTTTCCACCAGACCAGCCGCCTGGGAATAGTATGGCATATGATTCACCTGTTGAATGTTATGCTCTTGGGCAAAATCTTGTATGTTCTGACCAGTAAAATGAAAAACATTATCTGATTGTACCTGCAATGGAACTCCATAGTATTGAGTGATGATTTCTAAAGTTCTCTCAGTACTCCACTGGGTTGGTGCCTTACAGGGAAAACCCACCATCAAACCTGAGTATGTGTCTACTGCAGTGCAGACGTATTTACACCCTCTACTTTCTGGCAATGGACCAATGAAATCCATCTGCCAAATCTGTGCAGGTAATTGTCCTGTGTATGTGGAACCTCCCTCTTTTGTGAATGTTGGCACACTGGACAGTGTAGAATGGTTTCTTTAATGATATCAAGAGTAAGAGGCACACCCCTTTCCTGAGCCCACCTGTAAGTGACTTTTTCTCCTAAATGTCCACTTTTCCAGTGTGCCCAAACAGCTGTACCTTGCAACCATGCCTCTTTTTCCTTGTCATCTGTTGGACTGACTTGTCTGATGGCTGCTGCTTTATCTGCTTCTGAATTAAACAAACGTTCAAGTGAGTCAATAGGGACATGAGGATCGACATGAAATACAGTGGTCTTGGTAAATTGAATAATCTCTTCAATGTCTTGCCACACTTCCTTGCCCCAAATCTCTCTTCCATGAATTAGCAAATTGTGTTTTTTCAATCTTATCATCCATGTGGCTAATCCATTTGCTACTGACCAAGAATCGGTATAATGATGACACTCTTTTTCCCTGTTCAAAAGATAATGCCAAGAATATGGCATAGAGTTCTGCATATTGGCTACTTTTGCCTTCCCCTTCTACTGACAGAAATTTTTCCAATCTGGGATTATATGCAACACTTTTCCACAACCTTTTCCCACTCACATAACGAGCCGATCAGTCTGTGAACCATGCATTTGTTTGTTGTTGTTTGGTTAAATCTTCATATGCTTTCCACCACTTCACCGGGGATTCTTCTAGCATGGCAGCTTTGCTGGGAAAAGATGTTTCCTCTGCTACCTCTGCCACTTTTTCATGTAGAGTGGCAATCCCGCCTTCTCCCTTCTTGGCCCTTTCCGAAATGTACGATTTCCATTTAATGATACTTTGTTCCTGGGCGTGCCCCACCCTATTGGTTTTAAGATTGGACAACACCCACTGCATTATGGGTATTGCTGGTCTCAGCAATACCTCATGTTCAATGGTTAATTGTTCCGTCTCCACCAGAGCCCAATAACAAGCTAACAATTGCTGTTCAAAGGGAGTGTATTTTTCTCCAGCATCTGGTAATTTTCTATTCCAAAATCCAAGAGGAACTCTTATTTTTTTTATTTTATTTTTTTCCCTTGTTTTTGCTTAAGTGACCAATTGGCATACATATGTTGAACTGACACATGCAGCTCCACGGGTCCTGAAAACATTGACCATAGATCCACAGCTTGTTGTATCGCTTCCTTGACCATCTCAAACGCATTTTGCTGTTCCTCTCCCCAGTGGAACTCATATTTTTTCCTCGTTACTTTGTACAAAGGAGCCAACATTTGTCCCAAATGAGGGATATGTTGTCTCCAAAAACCAAATAATCCAATATAAGACTGAGTCTCCTGTTTGGATTTAGGGATCGGAAAATTAATAATTTTCTGTCTGGCATTGGGCAAGATCTCTCTGTGCCCCTTTTTCCACTGAATCCCTAGAAATTTTACCACCTGAGACGGTTTTTGAACCTTGGCATAATTGATTTCCCATCCTTTACTCATATGAGCAACCAGTTTTGTCAATCGATCTTTCACACTTTGCTCATCTTGTCCTTGTATCATTATATCATCTATATAATGTGAGATCTGCATTTGTGATGGTAGATCGAATCCATCCAAATGCTCTGCCACCGTCCGGTGACAGATTGTGGGGCTATGTAACCATCCTTCGGGTAACCTGGTAAAGGTGTATTGTCTCCCTAACCAAGTGAATACAAATTGATCTTGAGCTTTCTCTTCTATAGGTATAGTAAAGAAAGCATTTGCCAAATCAATTACTGCATACCAAGTTCCGGAGTGAGTCTAAATATTTTCCACAATCGTTATTGTATCTGGAACTGCAGCTGTCAAAGGAGGAGTATTCTTGTTTAACTCCCTATAATCAACTGTCATGCGCCAGGAGCCATCACTCTTTTTAACTGGCCAGACAGAATTATTCCATGTGGTAGTAGTAGGGCGCATTACCCCAGTTTCTACCAATTCTTTAATGATTTCTCCTATCTCTCAGTGACTTCCTGGTATTCGATATTGTTTCATAGCTACCATTTTTGTAGCTGGAGGCACATGTACAGGGGGCATTTTGACTTTGCCCACCACCACCGGTCGCATTTCCTTATGACAAGACTTAACCCCAAAGGAGAATTTTCCTTCTGTTAGATTAAGAGTCATCCCTTTTAGGACATCCATTCCCAAAATATATTCTGGTATAAGAACCACCAGCACCGTATACTTTTTGATAGGTAAATTACCTATCTCCAAAGCTACCTGTGTCTGAACCCTGGAGATCACTTGACCACCTAGTCCAGCAATTTTTATTCTAGGTCCTTTTATTTTTTTCTGGGTTTCCATGCATTAAAGTAGCCTCCGCCCCCGTGTCAATCAAAGCTGGGACTCTTTGAACATTTCCCCCTTTCCTATGTATGCTAAGATTGACGTAGGGACGCTCATCCCCTTTTATCAAAAGGAGGGCTTTCGGGGGGGGCTTTCCTGGCTACCTATCGTAAATAACTTCCTTTATGAACTTTTATTTACACACTTCAGTCTGTGTATTAGCCCTTCCTTCCGTGACCTTTGTGGCCATGGCTGCAGCCAGTTCTTCCCATGGGTAAACTGACTGAAAATCTTCCAAGACAGTTTCTTTGGGGGTTTTTCCCCTTTTCCTTCGGATTTCTTTACCTTGGAGGTTTTTGAGCCCCCCTCCACATTTGTAGTGATCACTCTATTTGCGGATAGAACTTAGTACAACTTCCATAATTCTCCTGTCTCTTTTCCATCAATCCTTTCCTTATTGATCCCGGCTTTAAGCAAAGCCTTGAACATGTCTTTGCGAGACACCCGTGGGGCCTCCCCTACTGATTTCCCTTTCCAATCAGGATTGTTTGGCTTACTGTTACCAAGATGGCCTCCAGGGGACGGTTTATCCCACTGTCCCATATCCTGTAACTAGAACTACATCGATTGATTCTCCAGTCAGCGCTACAGTTAAAGTTAAAATAACTGTTTTGTATGCTGGAGTAGCATGTTTAACCAGCCTATTTCTTATGCCTGGCTGTCAATGGGTACTGGAGATAACCATCATCCATTCCCAAAAGAGGAAGAGCATTCCTCATTTGCTTCTTCCTTCAGCCGTTCCATACCATCTTTTAATGTATATCAAGGTTTATCATTGATAGGAAAGTCTGCTTCTGATGGGTATTTGTCCAGAAAAGCATGGGCTATGGTCATGATTAAGTTTTGAGTGCCTTACTCATTATAATCAACAAAATAATTTTTTATTGATCTCTGAATTACTGGGTCCTGAGACATGGTGACAAATTTTGCCACGTCTCCGGCGTCAAAGTGCACTCCACTTCCTCTGAGATCATGCACCCTGACCAACCAGGGAATTTCTCCTTCTCCTGGTTTTTTTCTAAACTGTGTTAAAATGCTATCAACTTCTCCCTGAGAGTAATCTTCAATGGTTACTCGATTTTTTACATGAGGAATCGTTCTCTCATTTGTGATAGCATTACCATCTTCGTCATATTGCAGATTTCCCTGACCATCCTGGACATGTTCCCGGATGATCTCATTCTCTGTCCTCTCTAGGCGCCTCCTTACTGGGTTAGCCGGAATCCTCCCTTTATGGTAATCCTCCTCATCAGATGATGAAGATGAATCCCACACATCCCCATCCCAAGTATCGAGATCCCAGTTTACAGAAGCTGAGGCGATACTTTTATGTACATTGGTTTTATTTACCTTTCCTCTTCTTTTCTTGTACTTATTTTGAGCAATTTTTACGGCGGCTTTTTCTGCCACATTCTGATAATGTTCCAATTTATCCTTCAACAGTCGGATATTACATTCCACAACTGTTTTCTGGCCACCTAATTCTATCATCTTTTGTTCCATCTGGGAACATTTCTTCTGCATCTTTAGATTACGTTCATGCATCGCGCGATATGCACTTGCCAAAATCCAGATGCACCGTCCTAAAGACACTACATCACCTGCTTTCATAGGGACACTACTGAGTACATTCACAACATCAGTAGGTTCACTACCCTTGAGCTTATCCTGCCATTGTTCTGCCAATCCAAAATTGACCAATTCATGTGCTATAAGATTGTAGAGAGCCTCAGTCCAGCCAGGAATCTCCACAACTACTTCCTTAACACTATCCTTAAGTTTTCTGAACCTTTTGACATTATGCAAAAAGATTAAAAAAAAAAAAATCTGGAAATTTGCCAAATAGAAGTTTTTAATTTCTAAATTACAAAAATTCGTTAATTACCGTATTTTTCGGACTATAAGACGCACCTGACCATAAGACGCACCCTGGTTTTAGAGGAGGAAAATAAAAAAATAAAATTTTAACCAAAAAATATGGTCATGACACACTGTTATGGGGCGAGGATCTGCTGCTGACACTGTTATGGGGGTAATGTCCCCAAATTCTCTACTAAGGTACCCCATCCTGATAAGGATCCTCCTGCCTTGTATATGATCCTGCTCATATACCCCCCATCCATCCTGCTAATAATATACCTTCCATCCATCCTGCTCATGATATACCCCCATCCATCCTGCTCATGATATACCCCCATCCATCCTGCTTATGATATGCCCCCATCCATCCTGCTCATGATATGCCCCCATCCATCCTGCTAATAATATATCTTCCATCCATCCTGCTGATGATATGCCCCCATCCATCCTGCTCATGATATGCCCCCATCCTGCTAATAATATACCTTCCATCCATCCTGCTCATGATATGCCCCCATCCATCCTGCTCATGATATGCCCCCATCCATCCTGCTCATGATATGCCCCCATCCATCCTGCTCATGATATGCCCCCATCCATCCTGCTCATGATATGCCCCCATCCATCCTGCTCATGATATGCCCCCATCCATCCTGCTCATGATATGCCCCCATCCATCCTGCTCATGATATGCCCCCATCCATCCTGCTCATGATATGCCCCCATCCATCCTGCTCATGATATGCCCCCATCCATCCTGCTCATGATATGCCCCCATCCATCCTGCTCATGAAATGCCCCCATCCATCCTGCTCATGAAATGCCCCCATCCATCCTGCTCATGAAATGCCCCCATCCATCCTGCTCATGAAATGCCCCCATCCATCCTGCTCATGAAATGCCCCCATCCATCCTGCTCATGAAATGCCCCCATCCATCCTGCTCATGAAATGCCCCCATCCATCCTGCTCATGAAATGCCCCCATCCATCCTGCTCATGAAATGCCCCCATCCATCCTGCTCATGATATGCCCCCATCCATCCTGCTCATGATATGCCCCCATCCATCCTGCTCATGAAATGCCCCCATCCATCCTGCTCATGATATACCCCCATCCTGGTAAATGGCGTGTATCCTGTGGCACAGGAAAAAAAAAATAAACGTTTATACTTACCCTTCCTCACTCCCTGAAGCACCGATCTCTGTCTCAGCTGCAGCGCCGCTGTGTGGAGCCGTCACCGTGTGTGGAGCCGTCACCGGTGTCTGCAGCATCGCGTCTTCCTGTCTGTGCCGGCGGTAAGCTGTTCGATTCTGGTGGATACTAGCGGCGCGCACAGCGATGACGTCATCGCGGTGCGCGCCGCTATTGTCCAGATCAGCTGACCGCCGGCACAGACAGGAAGACGTGATGCTGCAGGGGGGTGGCTCCACACACGGTGACGGTTGAGTATACTGATTCACTGCACCCCGCGCTGATAATGATGCACGGGGGGCAGTGAATGATCACTCCAGGCTGTAGTTGCCAGGGGTGATCACGGCCGGCTGCTAATTATGCACCCCCCCCTTCCCGCCCATCACCCCGCCCACCTGTCAGCGCCGGTTTCGCTGAGAGATGCTGGGCGGGAGGATGGGCGTGCATATGTAATGAGCGGGCCCACGTGGTCACGGCAGGCTGCTACAGCCTGCTGGTGCCGCCGATGACCCGCTCCACCGCGGCACCCTCATTCCCCGCACCCGCAACCTTCTAGTCAGACCATAAGACGCACCCCCCACTTTCCCCCAACATTTGGGGGGAAAAAAGTGCGTCTTATGGTCCGAAAAATACGGTACTTCTTATAGAAGTAATCCTGCCAACTACGCCAATTTATTTCTTGCTAAATTCTCTTAAAAAGTGGCTGAAAGCCCCTACTTACGAAGCGCTCACTGATATCCTAATCAGGCACGAATACTAAGATTCTTTATAGCAAGATATTATTTATTTTCATAGCACATGAATAATCAATGGTACATAGGCATTAGCACTACTTTATAGTCATAGAATCTTATACAATAACAGAATAATGCATCAACATTACCGTGTGTTGTAGCACTCCTTTCTCATCGGAGGGACTCGACTAGTGAGAAGGAAGACAACCCGACCTCTGCATCACAGGCGCAGTGCGTCCACTTGAGCGTCCTGGAAATGTCAGTGTCTCACTGAGCGAGCCCTGTATTTTTATAACAAACTTTGTACATTGTAGTCGTCGTGTGCACTAAGTATTGCAATTGGTGACCAGAATGTGATTGCTGAGTCATGGTCATGTAACCTGACCACACGCTGCTGTGGGCACCAGTAGCTTCCTACACATGTTAGCTGACCACTGGTTTCCTGCATATGTTGCAATGAGACGTGAATTTTACATCGCTAGTTTCCTACACATGTTGCCAACCAACCACTGGTTTCCTGCATATGCTGAACTGTAAGCATTCCTTCCTCATAATAGTGGTTTGTTCAATACCAACTAACATGTACTCTTCTTCATGGTGAAATCGGGTCAACCAGAGGACACCTCTCTGATACGGAGTTTGGATGGATCAATAAGACCTGTGATCACTATCTTTTGATTAGGATTCCTATCTAATCACACTCATTCTTCAGTCCTATCACATTGGTATCAGTGTGTGTGTGTATGTATGTATGTATGTACCCAGTGCCTTGCAAAAGTATTCGGCTCCCTTGAATTTTTCAACCTTTTCCCACATTTCAGGCTTCAACCATAAAGATAAAAATTTTAATGTTATGGTGAAGAATCAACAAGTGGGACACTACTGTGAAGTTGAACAAAATATATTGCTTATTTTAAACTTTTTAAAAATAAATAACAGAAAATTGGGGCTTGCAATATTATTCGTCCCCTTTACTTTCAGTGTAGCAAACTCACTCCAGAAGTTCATTGAGGATCTCTGAATGATCCAATGTTGTCCTAAATGACTGATGATAAATATAAGCCACCTGTGTGTAATCAAGTCTCCGTATAAATGCACCTGCTCTGTGATGGTCTCAGTGTTCTGTTTAAAGTGCAGATAGCATCATGAAGACCAAGAAACACAACAGGCAGGTCTGTGATACTGTTGTGGAGAAGTTTAAAGCCGGATTTGGTTACAAAAAGATTTCCAAAACTTTAAACATTCCAAGGAGCACTGTCCAAGCGATCATATTGAAATGGAAGGAGTATCCTATGTGAATAGCGCCACCCAGTGTCAGAAATCTCCGGGGTTTCAGCTACCGGGGGTAGCTGAGAACCCTGGAGATCATGATTAAGGCCGTTTTTTTTTTTTTCGGTCCCCAGTCACGTGATCACCGGTATCACCGTATACCATGTTATAATAAATGACAGCACCGGTAAAACATGATTTGTCTCCCATCTGGCATCATCAAACATTCCAGATGGGAGATAAATCTCCTCCCCGGTGTCGCCACAGTGCCCCCCCTCCCCCGAAACCCAACCCCCTGCCGAAAATCGAAGATGGCCGCGCGCACAGTAGCGCATCACCCGCATTTACCCTTTTCCGCTGATTTCTGTCGCATGTGCCATTACACATGTGACAGAAAACTGCTCCCCAGGCCCTGCCAGGTCACCCCCTATTTTCCCCCGGTGCCCCCTGTATCTTTTACAGCCTTCATCCACCACGATCCCTCCTCCACAATGCACGCTGGTCACATATGCACAGCAGCAGACAGCCAGCTTCCTGTGTTCAGTGTGAGCTGCGCTGGCTGCACGGACACTGCTGCTGTGACCTGGGGAGCATAGGTGCAGATTCTTTGCACCCACTCTCCTCAAATGGAGGGTCTGCACTCTTAGAAAATGGGGGATACACTCCCTGAACGTACCCCCATATTCTAGAAGGTTCAGAATCGTCGTGGGACTTCCAAATTACTGCGGACCGGATTTTTTTTTTCTTTTCAATAAATCGGTGAAAGAGGGAATGTTTTGGAAGTGTTTTTTTCAAATTATTTTTTTTTTTTTTTTTGTCAATTTTTTTTTTTTTTATTACTGTCAATTAGTTATGTCTGGTATCAGATAGACGCCATGACATCACCAACTGCTGAGCTTGATGCCAGGTGACATCACAGCTGGTATCAACCCCATATATTACCCCGTTTGCCACCTTACCAGGGCAGCGGGATGAGTTGGGGCGAAGTGCCAGGATTGGCACATCTAATGGATGCGCCACCTCTGGGGCGGATGCGGCCTGCAGTCCACTCTTCCCACCCTGAGAATACCAGACCCCAGCTGTCAGCTTCACCTTGGCCGGTGATCTAATTTGGGGGGACCCCACGTTTGTTTTGTTTTTTTAATATATTTATAAAAAATTAAAAAAAAACCAGCTTGGGGAGCCCTCCAAATTGATCACCTCACCAGCCAAGAGAAAGCTGTCAGCTGTGGTTTGCAGGCTACAGCTGTCTGCTTTACCTTAGCTGGCTATCAAAAATAGGAGGCACCCCCACGTCATTAATTTTTTAATTTTTTTTTTTTTTGGGGCTAAATCCAAGGCTAGGCACCCTTTAGTGCCACATGAAAGGCATTAAAGGGCGCCAGCTTAGAATATGCAGGGGGTGGGACGTTATATATGTTTGACATCTATCCATTCATCCATTGTAGCATTTTACGCTGTGTGCCCACAATCAGGGTTTGCAGCGTTTTGGACGCAGAGGGCTTTCCCTGCGTCCATAATGCTGCGTTGTGCAGTAGAAGCACAGTGGAAGGATTTTTAGAAATCCCATGCCCAATGTGCTTCTTTTCTCCACAGCATAAAGCGACCTGTGGTGCAGCTTCCTGAGCCTCAGCATGTCAATTTATGCTGCGGAGACGAGAGTGCTCTCTGCAGGTAGAATAGAGCTAAAGTCTACAGCACCTGAACCCAAATTATGGGCATGGGCAGCTGCGTTCTCCCATGGACAACACTGACATCTCTGCAGGAAGGCGGACACTGTGTACTAGATGCCATGTCGCTGGATCATGGCCACATAGCCAAACAGTGAGAAATTTGTTGCTACAGTAACATTTGTGTGAAGTACCTGTGGAATCAAAATGCTTACTATACTCCTGAATAAAATCCTTGCAGGGTCCGTTTCCAAAATGGGGTTACTTGTGGGGAGTTTATTTATAGGTACCCAAGGGGCGCTGCTAATGTGACATGGTGCGCGCAATTTATTTCAACTTTTCCAAAATTCAAATGGTGCGCCTTCCATTCTAAGCCCTCCCATTTATCCAAACAGAGGTTTTTGGCCACATATGGGATATCCCTGCGCTCACAAGAAATTGGATAACAACCTGTAGGGTCCACGTTTTGTTGTTGCCTCTTGAAAAAGTGAGAAATTTGATGCTATATCAACATTTTTGTAAAAAAAATTTAAATTTTCAATATGGCAACCTAAGCTTATCAAATTCTGTGCAGTACTCGTGGATTCAAAATGCTTACTATACACCTAGATAAAAGCCTTGAGGTGTCTTGTTTCCAGAATGGGGTCAGTGTGGGGGACCTCCACTGTTTAGGCACCTTAGGGGCTTTCCAAATGCGACATATTGTCCGCTAATTTTTCCAGCCAATTGTTCAGTCAAATGGCACTTTTTCCCTTCCGAGCCCTGCTGTGCACTCAAACAGTTGATTTCCACCACACACAAGGTATCAGTTTACTCAGGAGAAATTGCACAATAAATTTTATGCTGATTTTTTTTTTCCTTTTTACTCTTGTTAAAAAAAAAAAAAAAAAAGCTATCTGGTTGAAGTAACAATTTTGTGGTAAAAATGTATTTTTATTTTTTTTTTTTAATTTGACAGCTCAACATTATAAACTTCTGTGAAGCACCTGGCGGTTCTAGGGTACTCACCAAACATCTAGATAAATTCCTTGAGGGGCCTAGTTTCCAATATGGGGTCACTTGTGGTTTTTTTTTGCAGTTTACTTACCTTCGAGGTCCTCCAAATGCGACATGGTGCCCGCAATCTTTTCAGCCAAAATTGCTCCTTCCGTTCCAAGCCCTCCCATTTCTCCAAACAAAGGTTTTAGACCACATGTGAGGTATCACTGCGCTCATAAAAAAGTGGGTAACAAACATTGGGGTCAAATTTTTGGAATTACCTCCTGAAAAAGTGAGAAAATTGATGCTAAAGCAACATTTTTGAGAAAGTAAAAATGTATAATATGACAACGTAACGTTATCAAAATCTGTGAAGTACCTGTGGGTCCAAAATGCTCACTATACCCCTAGATAGAAGCCTTGAGAGGTGTAGTTTCCAAAATGGCATCACTTGTGAGGGGTTTCTGCTGTTTAGGTACCTTAGCGGACCTGTAAATGCAACATGGTGCCCGCAATCTATTTCAGCCAAATTTGCTTTCCAAAATTCAAATATTGCTCCTTCTGTTCCGGGCCTTCCCGTTTGTTTCTGACCACATGTGGGGTATTGGCGCGTTCATAAGAAAGTGGGTAACAAGTTTTGGGGTCCATTTTGTTGTGTTATTTCTTCTAAAAGTGAATAAATTTGGGGTAGAGCAACATTTTAGGTAAAATTTTATTATTTGCTTTTTTTTCATTCCACATTGCTTTAGTTCATGTGAAGCACCTGAATGGTTTATAAACTTCTTGGATGTGGTTTTGAGTACTTTGATTGGTAAGTTTTTAGAATGGTGTCACTTTTGGGTATTTTCTGTCATCTAGGCCTATTCAAAGTCACTTCAAATGTGATGTGGGTCCCTAAAAAAATGATTTTGTGAATTTTGTTGAAAAAATGGGAAATTGCTGATAAACTTTGAACCCTTCTAACTTCCTAACCCCAAAAAATTTTGTTTCAGAAATTGCGCTGATGTAAAGTAGACATGTGGGAAATGTTATTTAGTAATTATTTTGTGTGGCATAACTCTGGTTTAAGGGCATAAAAATTCAAAGTTTGAAATTTCCATCAAATTTCCGATTTTTTTTTTTTTTCACAAATAAAAGCAAAAAATATTGTTCTGAATTTATAACTATCATGATGTATAATATGTCACGAAAAAACAATGTGAGAATCACCGGGATCCGTTAAAGCATTACAGAGTGATAACCTCATAAAGGGACACTGGTCAGAATTGCAAAAAATGGCCTGGGCATTAAGTACAAAACTGGCTTCGTCCTTAAGGGGTTAAAATTGATGGGAAGATGGATGGAGCCAAATACAGGACCATTCTTGAAGAAAACCTGTTGGAGTCTGCAACAGACCTGAGACTGGGATGGAGATTTGTCTTCCAACAAGACAATGATCCCAAACCTAAAGCAAAATCTACAATGGAATGGTTCACAAATAAACATATCCAAGTGTTAGAATGGCCAAGTCAAAGTCCAGACCTGAATCCATTTGAGAATCTGCGGAACGAGCTGAAAACTGCTGTTCCCAAATGCTCTCCATCTAACCTCACTCAGCTCCAGCTGTTTACAAAGGAAGAATGGGTGAGAATTTCAGTCTCTCCATGTGCAAAACTGATAGAGACATACCCCAAGCAATAATAATATTATCACTGTTTTGAGACCAGCAACTTTTTTTGTTGTCACTTGTTGACGGCGCTGTGTTAGGAGAACTTGTTTTTTATATGGGAAGATGTGCATTTTTATATATAATGTATCTCTGGCTATTTTTAATTGGGTGTGGTGTAAATGTTAACTTTTTTTTTTGTATTTCTGTATTAAAAGAAACAAAAGTCTTGCAATTTTAAACTGGTTATTGGGGCTTTTTTTTAGATTTCCAATTGTTTCAGGAAATGGCATATTTGGCATATTGTCACAATGGCTGGATCCTGACCCTATCTTTTGTATTGAAGTATAAAATGAGCCTTTGAAAAGTGATTGTGAAGGGAGGGGGAGGGAAGTCTGCTGTGATATCAGCTATTGTAAATGGTTGATCAGCTGTGTATAGAGGTGTTGTCGGTTACTGCAATCCTACCTCTAAGGAAAATGCTGAAAACATTTCCTGAAAGGGCAACAAGTATGAATCTGAAAATGAGCCCCAGTAGCCACTGCGTAAATTCCAGATTTACGTTGTGTTTTTTTAGTTTGTTTAATATTGTAATATGAAAAAATTAATAGAACATAAAAACCTGACTTTAAAGAATAGGTAATTTTTATATTGATGGTTCATTTTTAAGTTAATAGCACTTGGAATAATAATAAAGTTCTACAATTGGATGTGTTTAAAAAATAATGTTCCTGTTGTGAGATATTATATATGTGTCCCTGCTATGTGCCGTGTAATGACAGTGTCTGACTGTACGGGGACGTATCACAGCTCCTGAGCCGGAGAGGAAGTAAAAAAGTATATAAATTTTACAGCACGTCATCGCAAATTATTCTTTCTTTGAGGTAAAACATTTAAAAAAAAAAAAAACACAGGCAGAGAAATGCTTTACCTCACAAAAAGAATCAGCTGTGATCCTGTTTACATCCACTACTTAAAAAAAGACATCTGCATGTTTTTCTCAATATCTGACATGCAATCAGAATAAACTTTTCTCATTTTAGGTCAATTAGGAACCAAAATATTTATATTTGCCAAATGCGAGAATAATGAGCGAGAGCGTTTAAGGGCTGCTTCTCACTTGCGAGTTTCTCGCAGTAGAGCAATGCAAGAAAAACTCGCATTGGAATCGGACACATGTTAGTGAATGATTCAGCTCGCATTTGCAAATTTTTTCTCAGTCCAAATCGGGCTGAGAAAATCGCAGCATGCTGCTTTTTTGCGAGTTTCTCCGCGAGTCTCTCCAATGCAAGTCTATGGGAGCGTGTAAAAAATCGGATGTCACGGGACGGCACTCACACCATCCTAGTGACATCCAATTTTCTAAATACATTTCTCGCATGTTTCCTAAAACACTGGAAACGAGTGATGTCACAATGTCGGTCAATCTCTATTCTCTGTCAGTCGATCCCTCCCTCTCGGTCTCTATTCTCTCTCTGTCGATCGGTCTGTCGGTCGGTCATTATCTCTGTCCATGTCGGTCTATCCCTCTGCCCCCCTCTCTCATACTCACCGATCCCCGATTACCGGCGCGGCGCTGCACGGCGTTCACACTGCTCTGGCGTCTTCTCCTCTTTTGAAAAAGCCGGCCGCTCATTATTCAATCTCGTATTCCCTGCTTTCCACGCCCACCGGCGCCTATGATTGGTTGCAGTCAGACACGCCCCCACGATGAGTGACAGCTGTCTCACTGCAACCAATCACAGAAGCCGGTGGGCGTGTCTATGCTGTGCATTTAAAAAAAAATTAAAAAACCGGCGTGCGCCCCCCCCCCCCCCCCAATTTTAATACCAGCCAGATAAAGCCATACGGCTGAAGGCTGGTATTCTCAGGATGGGGAGCTCCACGTTATGGGGAGCCCCCCAGCCTAACAATATCAGCCAGCAGCCGCCCAGAATTGCCGCATCCATTAGATGCGACTGTTCTGGGACAGTACCCGGCTCATCTCGATTTGCCCCGGTGCGTTGGCAAACGGGGTAATAAGGAGTTAATGGCAGCCCATAGCTGCCAATAAGTCCTAGATTAATCATTGCAGGCGTCTTAGACACCCGCAATGATTAACCTCTAAATTAAAGTTAATAAAGTCACAGAGTTAAAAAATCCTTTATTCGAAATAATAAAATAAAACAAAGACCCTCGTTCACCACTTATATTAAGTCCCCAAATAAGCCATCCTTGTCCAACGTAATCCACGGCGGTCCTACGACGCTGTCAGCTCTGCTACATCAGAAGCTGACAGAGAGCGGTCACAGACGACGACCGCTCTCTGTGAGTTTCCCGCAGCGAGTGAAGTGAGTCGCGCTATCGGCGATGACGTCACTCAGGTTACCCGCGGCCACAGATCTCAGCGGGAGGACTTCTGCTGTGGCCGCGGGTAACCTCAGTGACGGCACCGCTGATAGCGCCGATCATCGCGGTCACTCAGGGGATTTGCGGTCACCGGTGAGATCTTCAACGGTGACCGAAAATCAGGCCATGCCTCAGACAGAGCAGAGGGATGACAATGAAGTCGGGTGACGTTCATCCGACTTCATTCTGATTGTGCGGCTCTGTCTGTGTCTGCTGTCAGCGGCCATTCAGCTCTGCTACATGGCTCTCTGTGGCTGCTGTCAGCGGCCATGTAGCAGAGCTCAATGGCAGATGATAGCTGCTGAGAAAAAAAAAGGAACACACGCATT
Organism: Anomaloglossus baeobatrachus; assembly: GCF_048569485.1. NCBI lineage: Eukaryota > Metazoa > Chordata > Amphibia > Anura > Aromobatidae > Anomaloglossus > Anomaloglossus baeobatrachus. The sequence goes on along the minus strand of NC_134354.1, from coordinate 314,781,614 downwards.
ACACACACATTACACACGCTAGCCAAATCATTAAATTATTCAAAAATAGCATCGCACTTGCGTTACACTCGGACCTAACGTGAACTAAAATCAGCCGAGTTTTTTTCAGCCAACTCGGACCGATTTTACTCGCATAGATGTGTTTTCAGCCTCAAGGCTACATGCGCACGCTGCATCTTTTTGTGTTCACAAACTGCAACCAAAACTGCACGTTGTCAGAGAGAGCCTGGAAATATCAGAAAAAAAATGCTTGTAATTGTAGGTGAGTTTTTGCTGCGTTTTCTGTGCGTTTTTCACAACATGCCTTTTTGCTGCATTTTTGAGACAAATGTTGACAAAAACGCAGGAAGAATGAACATGCTGCATTCTTTTTGTCACAAACTTTTGACAAATAAAACGCTGACAAACTGCAATGTGCGCATAGCAAAGCTGACTTCTCATAGACTTTGCTGGGAAGTCAAATGTCAGAACGTTCTGACAAAAACGCAGCAAAAAACGCAGCGTGCGCATGTAGCCTTAGGCATTTATATTACTTTCTGCAAAAGGGTCATTCCATGTCAAGTGAACCAATGATTTTTACCTCTAGATTTTTAATTATTTTGAGATTTTGTTATTTGGTAATAGTGTGTCAGTGAATGCAAAATGTGAAGAAAAAAATATTCAGGGTTTTGGGTTTTTTTTATTCTTTTTTTCATGTTGAATAGTGAGAAAAACCTGCAGATGTGTCTTTATAGAGAGTGGAGGGAAACGTCTAGTTTCAACTGTATATACCAGGATGAGGGAGTTGGAATCAGGGAAATTTAGGAGTCTGAGTCAGAGGTTTGGCTTACAGACTCCACACCCCTGCTCAAAAACTTTGACTTTGTTATCCTTAAGACACTTTGCTTCGCGTCATTGTCTAACTGGTTACATACTGCCAATTTGGAAGACCCAATTCTGCCCAAGCTTTAAAGGAGTTGTCCGACATAAACTCAAAAATTTTTGGTAAGATAATCTGTGCTGTATTGTCATATAAAACACCCCTACATTGTTATTTTTTGTTTTCTAACTTTTGTTCCTTTTGATTCTCTACAGCTCTTTGTTTACTTTCAGCTCAAGCAAACTGACCTCTTCCTGTGCTAAACCTCCCAGTCAAAGCTGGCACCACCTGGCCTCAGTGTCCAGCCCCTCCCCCTGCACACACATTTCCTGTCAGTATTCTGCCCCAGCACCTGACCTGTTATCACTCTAGCATTGGAAATAACAGCCCCACATAGGGCTCTGCACCCCCCACCACCACATAGGGCTCTGCACCCACCACCACCACATAGGGCTCTGCACCCACCACCACCACATAGGGCTCTGCACCCCCCACCACCACATAGGGCTCTGCACCCCCCACCACCACATAGAGCTCTGCACCCCCCACCACCACATAGGGCTCTGCACCCCCCACCACCACCACATAGGGCTCTGCACCCCCCACCACCACCACATAGGGCTTTGCACCCCCCACCACCACCACATAGGGCTCTGCACCCCCCACCACCACCACATTGGGCTCTGCACCCCCCACCACCACCACATTGGGCTCTGCACCCCCCACCACCACCACATTGGGCTCTGCACCCCCCACCACCACCACATTGGGCTCTTCACCCCCCACCACCACCACATTGGGCTCTGCACCCCCCACCACCACCACATTGGGCTCTGCACCCCCCACCACCACCACATTGGGCTCTGCACCCCCCACCACCACCACATTGGGCTCTGCACCCCCCACCACCACCATATTGGGCTCTGCACCCCCCACCACCACCACATTGGGCTCTGCACCCCCCCACCACATTGGGCTCTGCACCCCCCCACCACATTGGGCTCTGCACCCCCCCACCACATTGGGCTCTGCACCCCCCCACCACATTGGGCTCTGCACCCCCCCACCACATTGGGCTCTGCACCCCCCCACCACATTGGGCTCTGCACCCCCCCACCACATTGGGCTCTGCACCCCCCCACCACATTGGGATCTGCACCCCACCACCACATTGGGCTCTGCACCCCCCCCCACCCACACCACATAGGGCTCTGTACCGACCCCCCCATAGGGAACACATGTAGGGAATACATACTCGCCCCTGTTTGCTCGCTGTCTGTGCTCTGGCCATATCAGCACAGTAGTGACGTCACCGCTGTCTTGAACTGTCAGACAGACAGTGGGACAGTGATGAGAAGAAGCGCAGCTCTCCCTCTCATCAGTGCTTTCAAATGTATCGGCATCAGTGATGCCGATGCATTTGAATGTGCAATCCTGAACAGGGGGCCCGTTGCAGGCCCCTCAGCTCACGTGTCCCACAGCAGTGGCCGGGGAGAGTGCGGGGGATTGTGCGGGAGGGTGCGGAGAAGGTGAGTGGGGACTCCACGCACTGTACCCGCCCAGCAGGGCAGCAACATGCTGTTCACAAATTTGCATGTCAACATGGTCCTGCCCATGTTGACATGAAATGACCGGAAGCGCAAAATTGCGGCAGGAGCGGTCGCATGACCTCTCTGAGCCGGGGGAGAGGGGGTTGACAGCAGGGAAGGTAAGTGGTCACTATCTACTTACCTGCCCCAATGTAGCCCCATAGTGAATTTACAAAAAAAGTAAAAGTAAGCCGGATAACCCCTTTAAGTTCTTGGCTGAGGACATGAGATGTTGCTTCACTATTGCCACATAATCTTTCCTCATGATGCCATCTATTTTGTGAAGTGCAGTAGTCCCTCCTGAAGTAAAACACCACAACATGATGCTACACAAAGTAGTGTTTCAGGTGTGCATTAAACTACATCCTCAGGTGTCTCTATTTAACTCATTTGTTGCTAATAAACCTATAAGAAGCTTCCAAAAACATGACACTATCATATGGGCTTATTGTTTAAAGGTATAGCATTCTTAGTGTATGTAAACTTTTGACTTTGCAGAAAGTAATTAAAATGTCTTAAAATGCTCTCGTTCTCTCTCTCGCGCTCTCTCTCTCTCTCTCTCTCTCTCTCTCTCTCTCTCTCTCTCTCTCTCTCTCTCTCTATTATAATTGACCTAAAACGGGAAAGGTTTATTGTGATGTCATGTCTGTGAGAAAAACATCCAGGTGTCTTTTTAGACAGTGTATGGAAAGTCTTGTTTCAACTGTATATGCCAGATAAAAGTTGATTGTTTGTTTAACTTACATGTTAAATAAAACCTTACTTTTTCTGATCATTTAGCCATCAGTTCGCAAGACCCATTGCAGTGGAAGAAAGCACAAGGAAAACGTGAAAGATTACTATCAGAAGTGGATGGAAGAGCAAGCTCAGAGTTTAATTGATAAAACTAGTAAGTAGCTTTATATGAGACAGGTTTATCTTTGGAATATTTATACATTCTTTCCTACTATTGTAGCAGAGTTTGCATATCAAGAAATTAATTGTCTAAATCTAAAGAGCAGAAGCTGTGAGGGGAATGGGACGTGTAGATGGATAATATAGTTGGAGCCCCTAATGATCAGCTGTAATTGGGGTCACCTGGCTGCAGTTTTTCTGGTCTCCTGCAGCACTCTGCCCGTTGAAATAAATGGTCTGTCTGTTTTGATGGTAAGACTATGTATCCACATGCGTTCTGCACCGCAGCGTAACTGCATGCGTCCTGCGTCCCCAGCACAATCTATGAAGATTGTGCATAATCCATGCCCACGTGGCGTATTAGAACGCAGCGCTTCGGCTGCTGACGAATCGCTGCGGTCTAAAAAGCAACATGTCACTTCTTTCATGCTCTTTGGATGCAGGTCCCATTCTGTCTATAGGAGAGGCTGTATCCAGAGCGCATGAAATCGGCTTTTCATTACAGACTGTTTCTGCAGCGGTTTGAAGCGCACATGTGCTGTTCAAATCGCTGCAGAAATTTCTGCAGGGACAGAAAGCAACGTGGGCACATAGCCTAAACCATTTTGCCCAAACTCAGAATCACACTAGTAAGTGAAACCAGTACTATTTTTCTTTGCCTGCCATAGGTGGACAATTTAATTATTCTTCTCTTAACCTGCCAACCGCCGATGGTAAATAAATGTCTGCACTTTCTGGTGTTTGTGTATGGTCAGCTGTCAGGCAGGCATTGGGCCCCCCAGAGTCCCACAGGCCACGGGATGCAATACGCTAGTTCTGACCAGCAACGCCATCTGGACCTCATTGGCTCAGATCCTGATGTTATCTCTCTGTGATGTTCTATATTCTGTAATCAATAACCTCTGGATTTTTAGAAGTTTGTCAGAGGGACAAACTTATAAAAACGCTCGCTCCTTCTCTCCTCTCTTGCACCCCCGCATCATGACCACTGGGAACGGAGGTGCTGTCATGGCAGCCAGAGGTGAAATGATGACCTCCGGGTATACCATATATGGTGGCCTGTTATACCCAGCCAGAAGAAAGGTCTAGCTTTCACACTGACAGCTGTAATTCATAACCATTGGCCATGCTTGTGCATGGCAATGCGTTACACCAGTGATCAGAGTAATAAAAGTTAAAGTTCCATAGAGGGACTAAGCAAAAAGGTAAAAAATTAAAATATTTAAAAAAAAAAAAATCACAAAATAAAGAAAAAAAATGAAAAAATAAACAAATACATATTTATGTAAAAACAAAAATAAACAAATAAGTACACATTTCGTATTGCCGCTTCCAGAATGGCCTGATCTATAAAATGGTCACACTATTTAACCATTTCAGCGAACAGCATAAACAACATAAATAAACATGGCAACAACATTGCTTTTTCACCCTAGATCAAATGAATAATGTAGTTTCTAAAATGGGGTCACTTGTGGGTGAGTTCTGCTGTTCTGGCACCTCAGGGGCTCTACCAATGTGACATGGCACCCGCAAACTATTCCAGCAAAATCTGCAGTATAATATGGTGCGCCTTCCCTTCTGAGCTTTGCACTGTGCCTCAAAAAGAGTTTTCAACCATCACAGTGAGGGAAATAATTATTTGATCCCTTGCTGATTTTTGGAAGTTTGCCCACTGACAGACATGAACAGTCTATAATTTTAAGGGTAGGTTAATTTTAACAGTGAGAGAATATCCAAAATAAAATTCAGAAAATCACATTGTACAAATTATATAAATCTGCATTTCACAGAGAGAAATATTTGAAGTATTTGATCCCCTACCAACCATTGAGTTTTGCGTCCTACAGACCAGTTATATGCTCCTAATCAACTCATTCCCTTCATTAAAGATAGCTCTTAGATCCATCCGTGGTCGTGAAGGGGTTATCAGTCATGGATCGTGTGCCGTTAAGCCCCGCCCCCTGCCGCGGGCAGAGTGCGGCGATCGGCGCACATATCAGCTGTTTTAAACAGCTGACGTGTGCCTGCATGTTACGAGTGGAATCTCATTCCACCCGTAACATTAACCCCTTACATCTCGCTGCCAAAGTCTGGCAGCGAGATGTATATACGCGCGGTGAAGATTTTCACTTACCGCCGCCCCCACCGGAAGTCACAAGTGATCACGTGACTTTCGGTGGTTGCCATGGTAGCACAGGGTCATGTGATGCCTGCAGCTATGACGTTTCACTTTAGTTTTCACTCGGCCTGGAGGCCAGTGAAGCAGGAAGTGACCGTATCTGCTGTTTACAGCTGTATAGCTGTGATCAGCAGATAGATCAGAGCAATCGAATTGCTGATCGCTATAGCCCCCTAGGGCGACTAGTAAAACAAAAAAAAAAGTTAAAAACAAGTTTTAAAAAATTTAAAAAAAAAAAAAAAACCTTAAAGTTCAAATCACCCCCCTTTCACACCATTAAAAATGAAAGGGTTAAAAAAAAAATATATACACATATTTGATATCACCACGTTCATAAATGCCCGATCTATCAAAATATAAAATCAATTAATCTGATCAGTAAACGGCGTAGTGGCAAAAAAATTCCAAACGCCAAAATTACGGTTTTTGGTCGCCGCATGTTTTACGCAAAATGCAATAACAGGCGATCAAAACGTTGCATCTGCGCAAAAATGGTACCATTATAAACGTCAGCTAGAGACGCAAAAAATAAGCAGTCACTGAGCCATAGATCCCAAAAAATGAGAACGCTACGGGTTTCGGAAAATGGCGCAAAACGTATGCCACTTTTATTGGACAAGCTTGTGAATTTTTTTTAACCCCTTATATACAACTAAACCTTTACATGTTTGGTGTCTACAAACTCGCACAGACCTCAGGCATCATATCCACACATCAGTTTCACCATATAGTGAACACCGTGAATAAAACATCCCATAAACTATTGTGCCATCACACTTTTTTTGCTGTTTTTCCACACTTGGAATTTTTTTGCTGTTTTCCAGTACACCATATGGTAAAATTTATGGTTTCATTTAAAAGTACAACTTGTCCTGCAAAAAAACAAGCCCTCATATGGCAAGATTGACGGAAAAATAAAAAAGTTACGGCTCTCGGAAGAAGGGGAGCAAAAAAACGCAAAAACTGAAAGTGCCCTGGGGCAGAAGGGGTTAAAATGTCACCTGTATAAAGGACTCCTGTCCACAGACTCAGTCAGACTAACCTCTACAACATGTGCAAGACCAAAGAGCTTTCTAAGGATGTCAAGGACAATATAGATTTGCACAAGAATGGAATGGGCTACAAAACCATAAGTTAGCTGGGTGAGAAGGAAGAAAATGGCAGAAATGCAAAATGAGTTTAATGGACATCGATCTGGGGCTCCCTGCAAAATCTCACCTTGTGGAGTATCCCAGATCATGAGGAAGGTGAGAGATCAGCCTAAAACTACACGGGGGGAAACTTGTTAATGATCCCAAGGCAGCTGGGACCACTGTCACCAAGAAAACCAATGGTAACACATTATGCCTAAATGGCTTAAAATCCTGCAGTACCCACAACGTCCCACCGCTCAAGAAGGCACATATGCAGGCTCGTCTGAAGTCTGCCAATGAACACCTGGATGATTCTGAAAGCGATTGGGAGAAGGTGCTATGGTCAGATGATACAAAAATTAAGCTCTTTGGCCATAACTCGCCGTGTTTGGAGGAAGAGAAATGCTGCCTATGAGTCAAAGAACACCGTTCCCACTGTCAAGCATGGAGATGGAAACATTGTTTTGGGAGTGTTTCTCTGCTAAGGGCACAGGACTACTTTGCTACATCAATAGGACAGTGGATGGAGCCATATACCGTAAAATCCTGAGTGACAACCTCCTTGCCTCTGCCAGAACATTAAAAATGGGTCGTAACTGGGTCTTCCAGCACGACAATGACCCAAAACATACCGCCAAGGCAACAAAGGAGTGGCTCAAAAAGCAGATTAAGGTCATGGAGTGGCCTAGCCAGTCTCCAGAGCTAAATCCCATAGAAAACTTATGAGGGAGCTGACGCTCCGAGTTGCCAAGCGATGGCCTCAAAGTCTTAATGATTTAGAGATTATCTGCAAAGAGGAGTGGATCAAAATTCCTCCTGACATGTGCACAAACCTCAATCAACTACAAAAAGTGTCTGACTGCTGTGCTTGACAAGAAGGGCTTTGCCACCAAGTATTAAGTCTTGTTTGCCAGAGGGATCATATACTTATTTTTCTCTGCAAAATGCAAATACATTTTTAGATTTTATAGAATGTGATTTTTCTGGATTTTATTTTGGCTATTCTATCTCACTTTTAAAATTAACCAATCCTTGAAATTATAGACTGTTCATGTCTTTGTCAGTGGGCACCCTTACAAAATCATTAAGGGATCAAATAATTATTTCCTCCTTTACTGTAGGGTATTGGCGAACTCAGAAGAAATTGCACAACAAATTGTACCGTTCGTTTTCACCTATTGCCAGTTTTGAAAATGTATACAATTTTGTGAATTGCTTGAGGGTTAAAAAAGTTCACTACTCACCTAAAAAAAGAAAAAAAACAAAAAAAAAACCTCCACAATTGATGTAGTTTGAAAATTTGGGTCACTTATTGGGGGTTTCTGCTGTTTGAGTGTCAGGGTCTCTTCATATGATATCACATCCACTATGTATTCCAGCCAAAATGGCCCTCCAAAATTCAAGTAGCTCTCTTTCCCTTCCGAGTCCTGCCTTGCGTCCAGACAGTAGTTCTCCCCAACATATCGGGCAACATTGTACTCAGGAGAAATTGTGCAACAAATTGTATTAACAGTTGGGCGAAGCGATGTAGCGTGAAGAGCGGCCGCATGGAGACTGAGCTCCCGACATCCTGAATGTATTCTGCGGGAATCCTCCGGGTGAGTGGCCTCTCCTGCCTCTGCAGCAGTCTCCTGTGAGTGGGGATTCCCCTGTGCTACAGTGGAGCAGAGCGGACGCTCTGTCTTACCACGTCAAAGTGACAGGGGCGGATACGCCCTTACTTACATAGCACTCACTAATATACAAATTAGGCACACTGGATACAGTTTTATAGTAAAACAATGTGACAATTTATTAAGATTGCATCAGGATAATCAATTATGGAATGGCAGAAACAATATTACCCTGTTCTATTGATTCAATTAATGTAAATCATAGTATGTAGAGAAATAAGCATCAATACATTACCAAGTATTGTAGCATCACTTCCCAACCGGAGGGACCTTGGTCAGCGAGAAGGAGAATACTCTGGTATTATCATCACAGAAGTGCGTCCACTATACCTTCGGGTCATTCCATGTCAAGTGATCCAAATATGAATATTTTTTTTTACCTGACTTCTTTAGATTTTTTTTTGTTTTTGTTTTTTATGAAGTACACCTTTAGTTAATTACAAATTAAAAGTTTTGAATTTTTTTCTTCAGTTAATTTTTTTACAGACTTTTAAAGTTTTTAAAAAGTGTGAATTTTGGCCTGGTATGGCTTTACATTTTTTTATCATATCTCTGGCTAGAAGTAAGATAAAGAGGTGGGAGAGGCATAATTTTTCTCAGAACGGTCCCGGCTTTCATTTGATATGTCACAACACTTTTTCTTTATATTTTGTTTTTGAGAAATTAAATTAAAAATTTTGATACGCAATTGTGAAAAAAACGTATGTTTTAAAATTGTGAAAAATTGCTTGTGTGTTACTTGTGTTCTTGGTTATATTTGTGCAAGGATTCAACTTAAGACCAACTTGGGATCCAATTCTTCGGTAGTGTAGTCAGTATCATGAACTGTTCATTCTGCAGCTTAAAGCTAAATTTAAATCTACCCATAGCAGAAGTGATCTCTGAATAAGTGTCATTTTCTCCTTCACCCTCTACTTATTCACCTGCCAGATTAAGGATCTTTTTTTTTTTTTTTTTTTTTTTTTTTTTTTTTTTTTTGTAACTTTTTCCAATTTTTGTTGGCAATATCCTGGATAATGGTTTGGTTTTGGGTTTTTTTGCAATGGGTGATTCTTCGATGCTGGTGATTTATTCAAATACTCTATTGTTAAATCAGGATTTATAAAATTCTCTGAGTTGGAAGTAAGATTCTTCGAAATGTTCTGCCTGCAGAGTATTTTTCTCTTTTGCTTGTTGCTTTGTACAACTGTCACAAATTTTCATGCCTGCATTGCTTGATGGATTTATATGAAACATCCAGTCTTGTACAGGCCTAAGATTTTTTTCTTGTTGTGTCCAGTTTTTTCAAAAGGATTACAACAGCATATATTATAAAATGCTGTTCCTTGAGAAGTACCAGCCATTGCTGTGGGAGGAAAAATACAGATAATCTTAAGTAAGGAAGATGGGTAATAAAAATAAATATTTACACTTCAGATGTACCGTATTTTTTGCTTTATAAGACGCACTTTTCCTCCCAATAATTTGGGAGGAAAATGGGGGGGGTGCGTCTTATAATCCGAATATAGCGGTACCTGGGGGTCCTGTCTGTGCGGGGATCGGGCGGCCGGGTGCCTGTGGCTGCGTGCAAGCAGCCGGGTACCTGTGCTTGCGTGCGGTGGCAGCCGGGTACCCGTGGCTGTGTGCCGGCGGCAGCCGGGTGCTGTGTGCCGGCGGCAGCCGGGTGCTGTGTGCAGGCGGCTGCCGCCCTCACACAGGCACTCTGCTGCATATATATATAAAATACTGCAGAGTCCGCTCTGGAGCGGTGCTGCGGGCGGCAGCGTTTGATCTCCTGCTCCCGCTCATATAATATGCACAGCCGCTGTCCATCAGCAGCGTGGTGCTGAAACCGCATCGCGCTGATGGGCTGGGGCAGCGGGGCATATTATATCTGCCTGTGCTCCCTTTGATCACACATGATCCCCCCCCTGTGTTAGATATGGCCCCTGTGCTGCTGCCCATAGTAAAATAAAAAAAGCTTTACTTGCCTCCAGCGCTGATCTCCATTCTCCTGCTGCTGTTGTCTGTGATAAGGCACGCAGAGATGATATCACTCTGCCAATCACATGACCTGCAGCAAGAACCAGGAAGTGGAGGAGGGAGGACTCTGAGCTCAACTGCGAGGAGGGAGACAAAGGAATTACAGCGCTAAGAAGGTAAGGAAAGTGTTTTATTTTATTATGGGCAGCAGCATGGGGGGCATATCTAACACAGGGGAGATGTGCCATCTATAGTGGCCATGGGCAGCACACATGGGGGGCATATCTAACACAGGGGAGATGTGCCATCTATAGTGGCCATGGGCAGCACACATGGGGGCCATATCAAACACAGGGGAGGTGTGCCATCTATAGGGGCCATGAGCAGCACAGCAGGACGTGTCCCAGCACAAGGGGGCTATATTCAATATAAGGGGGCCATATCCAGATTAAGGGGGGCTAATTTTAGGATGGGGGGCTATGAGGGACATATACCCTATATGATTTGTTAGACGGATACTGGCATTAACATTAAAAAAAAATAAATTCTCTTTTCCTTCACCAAATTTGGGGGTGCGTCTTATAATCAGGTGCGTCTTATAAAGCGAAAAATACGGTAATATAAATTTACTCAAACTTTAAACACACAAATATTGTAGCCTGTGTAGAGAACGGTTTGTTCAAAAGTGACCATGTCCAGGCATGGCGTCCACATGAAAGCTCTGAAGCTCTTACTTCCAGATTTTTAAATATGATCCCATTGCGATCCCAACTTGAATTTTGGTACAGATGTGGCCAGGAACATAGCAGGCAAATGTGCATTTTTGGAAATTTTTAAATTAAACGCTTTTTTCGGAAATTCGTTTTAAAATTTTGCGTTCGCACGGGTAAAATATTAACAAAGATACTCTTGAAATATCTGGTGAAAGCCTGTATAATTCTGAGTAGAATGGTGTTTATTTTGTTTCTCTATCTTTTTTCTAGCCTGAGTTATGAGGAGAAATGTAAAGGCAGGCAACACCAAAATTCGCACTTTTTCCAAACTTTAAAAATTATAAAAAAAAAAAAAATACCTAGAATTTTTTTTCTTCACATTTTGCATTCACTGACACACTATTACCAAATAATAAAATCTCAAAATAATTAAAAATATAGAGGTAAAAATCATTGGTTCACTTGACATGGAATGACCCCTTCTGAAATGTCACTAACTTGCTGAGCAGGGCCCACCCTTTTTATACACCTACATCCTCCTCCATCACGGCTGCGCAATATGTTTTAGCCAGATCATCAGTATCTTGGAGTTGCGCAGTATGTTGTTTTTTAGAGTTACGTTTTATGATCACAGCACAGTGCTTCAGGATTGTTTACTAATTACAACATAACAACCCAAGGTTTGTTTACTGATTATAGTATAACAATCCAAGGTTTGTTTGTTACTGATAAGATTTCAAAGTTCTCCAGTATGTTGTTTTTCACAAAGTTAACTATTCATGATCACGGCATAACGCTCTAGGATTGTAGCATATGAACAGCATGACTTCCATAATCACCTATTCTGAAGACTGGATACCTATCTTAACCCAGTCACACACTCACACTTGTCTCATTCGAATCACAATCGGTCCTTGATTATTGATGTCATGACCATTACTACATGAAACCATCAAAATGTTTTGGTCTCTTTGGTCTCTAAAGGCCCCGTCACACTAAGCAACATCGCTAGCAACATCGCTGGTAACGAACAACTTTTGTGACGTTGCTAGCGATGTTGCTGTGTGTGACATCCAGCAACAACCTGGCCCCTGCTGTGAGGTCGCTGGTTGTTGCTGAATGTCCTGGGCCATTTTTTAGTTGTTGCTGTCCCGCTGTGAAGCACAGATCGCTGTGTGTGACAGCGAGACAGCAACAACTAATGTGCAGGCAGCAGGAGCCGGCTTCTGCGGAGGCTGGTAACCAATGTAAACATCGGGTAACCAAGAAGCCCTGTCCTTGGTTACCCGATATTTACCTTCGATACCAGCCTCCGCCGCTCTCGCGGTCAGTGCCGGCTCCTGCTCTGTGCACATTTAGCTGCAGGACACATCGGGTAATTAACCCCATGTGTGCTGTAACTAGGAGAGCATGGAGCCAGCACTAAGCATGGTGTGCTGCTCCCTGCTCTGTGCACATGTAGCTGCAGCACACATCGGGTAATTAACCCCATGTGTGCTGTAACTAGGAGAGCAGGGAGCCAGCACTAAGCATTGTGTGCTGCTCCCTGCTCTGTGCACATTTAGCTGCAGCACACATCGGGTAATTAACCCCATGTGTGCTGTAACTAGGAGAGCAGGGAGCCAGCACTAAGCATTGTGTGCTGCTCCCTGCTCTGTGCACATTTAGATGCAGCACACATCGGGTAATTAACCCGATGTGTGCTGTAACTAGGAGAGCAGGGAGCCAGCGCTCAGTGTGCGCTGCTCCCTGCTCTCTCCACGTGTAGCTCCGTGCGGTGGTAACCAAGGTAAATATCGGGTTGGTTACCCGATATTTACCTTAGTTACCAAGTGCAGCATCTTCCACGCGGCGCTGGGGGTTGGTCACTGGTTGCTGGTGAGCTCACCAGCAACTCGTGTAGCCACGCTCCAGCGATCCCTGCCAGGTCAGGTTGCTGGTGGGATCGCTGGAGCGTCACAGTGTGACATCTCACCAGCAACCTCCTAGCAACTTACCAGCGATCCCTATCGTTGTTGGGATCGCTGGTAAGTTGCTTAGTGTGACGGTACCTTAAGCATTATACTATTATTAAACACAAGACCCCCTTGTTCAAACAACATAAACATTCATTGTTCGTACAGTTTTTCTTTCCTATTGATTTTGTAATTTTTCCCAGCAAATGTCTGAATACACCACACAACTCTTACCCCTATATATATTAGAATAACATACAAAATAAGTTGGAAAGCTCCTTGTAGAATTCCCATCAACCACCCCCCAATTCCTTTAAACCAATTGGCAGGGTTTAGAAAAGAGAGTATTTCCCCACCAATTATCTTTATTTTCATCATTACCTTTTTGATATTTTTCCCTTAATTTTTGTATACTGCCCAATTTTGCTTGCAATTGTAATTCTCCTTATGGATCTATATAATGACAGCAGGCAGGTCCAATTATTTGACAACCGCCCCCTTGAGCAGCCATAAGATAATCTAATACTAATGTATGCTTATTAGTAACTGTCACCAATTGTTGCTGGACTTATATTGTAGTGTTGAGTATATCCAATATCTGGAAAATTTGCTAATCTACTGTAAATATTCTGTGGATTCTACCAATTTATCTCACATCTGCATAATCATTGGATATACAAATAGAGTACTGACAATCTTATTTGCACCACATGGGGTCGTCCTGACTCCCGTGGTTTATTATCTGCTGCTCTTTTGCATGCCATGTGTTTTGGTAATATCTTGGTATCTAAGGCTATGTGCGCACGTTGCGTAAATACATGCAGTTACGCTGCGCTTTGTAGCGCAGCGTAACTGCATGCGTCCTGCGTCCCCTGCACAGTCTATGGAGTGTGCAGGGGCCGTGCACACGTGGCGTTTTAGAGCGCAGCGCTTAGGCTACTGCCGAAGCGCTGCATAAAAAGAAGTGACATGTCACTTCTTCCGTGCGCTTTGCCGGCAGCTCCTGCTCTGTCTATGGGAGGAGCTGCAGGCAGAGCGCATGGAATCTGCTTCACTACGGACATTTCTGCAGCGATTTAAAGCGCACATGTGCTCTTCAGATCGCTGCAGAAATTTCTGCAGTGAACTGTACGCAACGTGCACACATAGCCTAATGGAGAATAGGGTACAATAAAGGTAGCTGGGGTTAATTGAGCTAATGTACATGTCCCTTGGATCCCCACAGGAAACCATTTATATGAACTTTCCCCACATACCCAATACATATTATGTGGAAGATTCCACAATGCTGAATGTTGCAATACTAATCGATGAACTAAATTAATAAAAACACTGACATTAGATAATACACACCAACTAGGACTTTGTCCAACAGGACTACAATAACCCACATCTGGATTACCACAAGTTTCTTGACCTGGCGTATATTCAGGTTACTCATTACACATCACATTCCCTCGTATATTACTATAAGATTCATTAGTCCCGTTCACAAACATCTTAGCAAATGTCCATGAATTATTGTGAACAGAGCTTTCCAGCAATATAGGTTTAAAAGCATGCCGTATTTAAAGTTGATTTGAAACTTATTTGTATGTTGTCCGTGGGTACAGTTCCCAATTTAATTAATCCTACTTTATTTCTTGGCACCCATGATCCTCCTTTGAACGCCACGTATTGTAAGTTTTTGTTGGTTTCGCTCATATTTCCTTTGCCACCAAGGAAGATTTACCCATCCTACAATAGGTATGGGTACAATTATGTTCCATAACCGAGAGTTCCAAGTGTCATTGTTTGCTAAGGTATTAGAACAACTGTTCCATGTTAAAATATCCTCCATTGTCACAGGGATAGCTAAAAAATGAATTCCTTTCTCGCCTTTTCATTGGGGGACACAGACATTGGGTTATATGGTGTCTCCAGGGGAGGCGTGACACTAGGTTTGGAAAAAGTGTTAGCTCCTCCTCCCACAGCATATAACCCCAGGTAGGCGAGAACTAGCTCAGTTTTTTCCTAGTGTCAGCAGGGAGGCTGACATGTCTGGACTGAGCTCCACCAGAGGTGCCTCAGGCCAGCTTATTTTTACTTTTTTATTTTGTTTTTCTTTTCTTATTCATTCTATTTTTGATAGGGGCAATACCAGGGTGGGTGCCTTGCCACCCCCGTTCCCCCCGTGTACGGGCAGAGGAAACCTGGCGTGCACAAACCGTCAGTCTTCCCTCGCGCCCAAGTGGTCGGGTCTGTGTACCCCTTCAGGCTCCCTGGAAGCACCTCACACCAAGGTAGCTCCAGATGGCTAGCAGAGCCGAGGACCTGCTTCAGCCTTGAGCCGAAGATGCGTCCCCGAGATCCCCGCATCCCAGGACAAACGCGTCTTCAGACGGAGCCAGGAGCAGGTAGGGAGACGACGAGTCAGTCCCCTGCATCCAAACCGCCGCCTGAAAAGGCGCAGGTGGCGCGATGCAGGCCGTGATCCCAGGGAATTATCATTAATTTATCTCCCGGCTTCGGCCTGCATCCTAGTAACTCCCCCTCCACTGCTCTAGGATCCGCTCCCTCAAGTGGGCCGTCTCTCCCCTCCATGCTGCCAGAGAACACTGGACGCCATTACATGTGGTGAGCAGACACAGGTGAGATTGCCTCCTTGGCTCTGCGATTCTGCAGCACTATATACCGCTCTGCTCGGTGGTATATCGCTGTCTTTCTAGCGGTGTGTGTCTGCTGGCTGGCGGTGTATATCAGCTTTTAGCAGTATATACTAACTGTGCCTGTAGGTATATACTGACTGTTTGACAGGGTGTGCTACTTTACTCGGTATATACCGGCTCTGCATAGCAGTCATTTATAATACTGCTAGCAGCTCCTCACCCACAGCAGTCCCTTTATAATACTGCTAGAGGTTCACTGTACTTATTGTGGAACTGTTGCTAAAATGCGTAATCGCAAGGGTGATAAAGCTTCCCAGGCGTCCTCTACGGACCTCTACTATGCTTGTACCACCTGTGACGCTCTTTTTCTAATGGCCGAAGCTATCCACTATGCCGGGGCTGTGATGCCCCTACTACTATGTCACAACAGCCTCCGCTGCCGGACCAGGAGGTCGTGCAGTCTGTAGATTTGGCTGCGGCCACTATCCAGGCAGTACCCCAGTCTGATGACGTTATTCCTGCCTGGGCTCTTCTAATGTCTAAGAGGTTAGATGACCTGGCCACTCAGATATCCCAGCCTTCCACAGGCTCTCAGAGCCTCCCCCCTGCTCAGCTCCCCCAGGGGAGCCCGCCTTCGTCTGGTGTCTCGTTCCCAGTACGTAAAAAGGCTGTCTCCAAAAGGCGCCATTGTGACCGTTACGTCTCGTCCAACTCGGACGATGATCAGTCTGACTCAGGCTCCGTGACCTTTAGTAGTCACGATTCCCAAGACTCTGACTCTGGTTCAGATGTCCCTTCTGAGTCTAGACATATGGAAGACACATTAATTTCGTCTGTCAATCACTCTGTCGATTTCTGATCAGCCTTCGGACCCGACTTCTCAGTCGGCAATCAAGCGGGCCAAGAAGCCTCCTAAGTCTTTTGCCCAGGATCCGATTTTTCATCAAATCATATCTAAACGGTGGGATCACCCTGATAGGAGGTTTAATAAAAAAAATCCTCCTCTTCATTCGCTTATCCCTTTCCATCGGAACTGGTTAAGCTCTGGTCAGTACCCCCCGTTGTGGATCCGCCAGTATCCAGGCTGGCTAAACACACGGTTATGTCTGTCTCAGACACCGCGTCTCTCAAGGACTCGTCCAACCGCGCAGTTGATGCTGCGGTCAAATCTATTTTCCAGGCTTCGGGCTCCTCTCTGCGCCCCCTGTTTGCCTTGACATGGGTGGTGAGAGCTATGAGTGTGTGGAGTAGGAACTTGCGCAAGTTGCTTCGCTCTTGCAATATTCCTTCAGAGCTCTTGAGATCCTTGATTTGTTCTCTCTAGCCTCTAATTATTTTCTTCACGGCTCCCTAGATGCAGCTAGTTTGTCAGCCCTAACTGCAGCCAACGCTGTTTTTGCCCGCAGAGTCCTGTGGCTAAAGATATGGAACGCGGACAGTGCCTCCAAGAAGTCCCTGTCCACACTCCCCTTCCAGGGTCTTCATCTGTTTGGAGAATCCCTGGACAAGCTTATATCTGAGACGACGGGTTGAAAAAGTACCATTCTACCACAAAAGCGGCCTGTATCCAAAAAATTTTAAAAGTCTTCTTGGTGTAGGCAGTCCTTTCGGCCCGCCCCCCAAAAACCATCACAGGGGTCGTCGCAACGCTCAGATCGGGGATCCGGTCCCTCAAGGGACTCTTCCTGGCGTTCCCACTCCAGGCAATCTAAACCCAAGGGACCTCGCCCCGCGAAGGCCCCTTCAGCATGACGCCGGGTACCCCTCAGAGCCGACTCCTGTTGGAGGGCGGCTTCTGCTTTTTCGGGATATCTGGCTACACCATACTCACGATGCTTGGGTTCGAGAAATCGTCACCTCAGGTTACAAGATCGATTTCCATTCCCTACCGGCCAACTGGTTTCTCCGTTCTCGGCTTCCAAAGTCCACAACGCAAAGCCAGGCCTTATGTCAGGCCATAGCCTCTGTGCAAAAAGCAAACGTTATCATTCCAGTGCCCCTGGAACAGCGCGGCAAAGGTTTCTATTCAAACCTCTTTGTCGTCCCCAAAAAACATGGCTCTGTCCGTCCTATCCTGGACCTCAAAAGGCTAAACAGGTCCGTACAGATTCAGACCTTCTGAATGGAATCATTGCGAGCCGTACTAGCTGCTATGGAACCGGGAGAATTACTAGCTTCCATAGACATTAAAGATGCTTATTTACACATTCCCATGTGTGTATCGCATCAACGGTTCCTTCGTTTTGCCATAGGACACAGTCATTTCCAATTCAGGGCCCTTCCATTTGGACTGGCTACTGCACCTCGGGTCTTCACAAAGGTCATGGCAGCCGTCATGTCCATTTTACAGAGGCGTCCTGGTCGTTTCCTATTTGGACAACCTACTTATCAAAGGGAGCTCTCTTCAAGTTTGCTCAGAAAGCGTGCAAATTTGCCCAGACACGCTCTCAAGGCCAGAGTGACTTCTCAACTTCAACAAGTCATCCCTCATTCCTCATCAGCGCATCACCTTTTAGGTATGCTGATAGACACGGTTCAGGCCCGGGGTTTTTCTTCCAGAAGACAAGAGGTCGTCCCTGATCCAGGCCGCCCAATCCCTCCTCTCCCGCCGTTACACATCCCTCCGGAGTGGGATGAGAGTGTTAGGCAAGATGGTAGCAGTCATGGAAGCCGTGTCGTTTGCCCAATTCCATTTGCGCCCTCTGCAATTGTATTTTCTGTCCTCTTGGGACAAGAATCCAGCCTCTCTAGACCGGTCAGTCCGCTTATCTCGGACTGCCCTCAGCTCCCTCGTCTGGTGGACTTAAGTCTCATCCCTTCTGCTCTGTCCACTGGCACGTAGTCACGACAGATGCCAGCCTGTTAGGCTGGGGGGCGGTGTTTCTCCACCACACTGCTCACGGATGCTGGTCTCACCCAAAGCGATCCCTTAATATCAACGTTCTGGAGATCAGGGCCATATTTCTGGCCCTTCAGACCTTTCAACCCTTGCTTCTGGGCCTCCCGTTTCGGATCCAGTCAGACAATGCCACGGTTGTGGCTTACGTCAACCGTCAGGGAGGAACTTGCAGCAGGGCAGCGATGAAAGAAGTCTCCAGGATTCTTCTTTGGGCAGAGATGCACATTCCCATTATTTCAGCTGTCCATATTCCGGGGATAGACAACTGGGCCGCAGACTTTCTCAGCAAGCAAGGTCTAGCGGCAGTGGAATGGTCCCTCCACGACAAGGTGTTCCATCAGATCACTCTTCATTGGGGGCTCCCAGATGTGGACCTCATGGCGTCTCGGCTAAACGCCAAAGTACATCCCTTCGTATCCCGGTCGAGAGACCCGCTAGCGCTCGGCTCTGATGCTCTAGTCCTCCCGTGGTCGCAGTTTCGCCTGCCATATGTTTTCCTTCCGTTCCCTCTCATTCCGAGAGTAATCAAGAAAATCAAAGCGGAGGGAATCCCGGTGATCCTCGTGGCCCCAGACTGGCCCAGAAGAGCCTGGTTTCCAGAGCTCCTCCACCTTCTCGGCGACACTCCCTGGCGTCTTCCCGACCGCCCAGATCTTCTGTCGCAAGGTCCAATATTCAACCAGAATACAGCACAGCTGCATTTGACGGCGCTTGAATCCTTGATTCTAGCCAAGTCGCGTCTTTCTTCCAGGGTAGTTCATACCATGCTTAATGCTCGCAAGCCTTCCTCCACCAGCATTTATCACAGGACCTGGAAGACCTATCTGTCCTGGTGTGACCGTCCTAATCGGTCGCCCCTTACCTTTTCAATCCCTTATGTTCTTGCCTTTTTGGAAGACTGTATGGACTCGGGTCTTGCTCTCAATACCCTTAAAGGACAAGTTTCTGCCTTCTCAATTTTTCTCCAGAAGCAGCTGGCTTCTCGCCCTCAGGTCCGTACCTTTCTTCAAGGGTTGGCGCATTTGGTCCCCCCTTATCGTCACCCCTTAGATCCCTGGGATCTGAATTTGGTTCTCTGAGCTCTTCAGCTTCCTCCTTTCAAACCCTTGAGAGAAATCTCTCTTCAACGACTGTCTTGGAAAGTTGCCTTTTTAGTCGCTATTACCTCTATCAGGCGAGTGTCCGAACTGGCAGCTCTGTCCTGTCGCTCGTCATACCTGACATTCCATCATGATAAGGTGGTCCTTCGGCCTTCCCCCGCCTTGCTTCCGAAGGTCGTATCCTCTTTCCACCTGAACGAGGACATTGTGTCATTCTGCCCGGCCCCGGTGCACTCCTTTGAGAAAGCCCTTCACACTCTCGATCTTGTCAGGGCTCTGCGGATCTACATCTCCAGAACAGCGCCGTTGCGCAAGTCCGATGCCCTTTTCGTCGTCTCAGAAGGACACAAAAAGGGCGACCTGGCTTCCAAATCCACGATTTCTCGATGGATCAGGACTACCATCTGTGAAACTTACAAAGCACAAGGTGTCGTCCCCCTCAATCTGTGCAGGCCCACTCTACACGAGCAGTGGGTGCCTCCTGGGCTATCCGCCATCAGGCTTCGGTGGCCCAACTTTGCAAGGCTGCTACCTGGTCCAGTGTGCACACGTTTAAAAAATTCTACAGAGTGCATACGCTTGCCTCCGCGGATGCTGCTCTTGGAAAAAAAGTCCTTCAGGCGGCAGTGGCCCATTTATAAGTGGCCACTGCTCGGTTTTTTGACAGTGTTTGTGTTCCCTGCAGTTGTTAGTCAGCTCTTAGGCTGACGTTCTACACTGTTAATAGTTCAGTTCCCACCCAGGGACTGCTTTGGGACGTCCCAATGTCTGTGTCCCCCAATGAAAAGGCGAGAAAGGAAAGGACATTTTTGTGTACTCACCGTAAAATGTCTTTCTTGGAGCCTTTCATTGGGGGACACAGCTCCCACCCTTGTGGTTTTGGTTGTCCTTCTCCTACTGCTTTTACATCAAACTGAGCTAGTTCCCGCCTAGCTGGGGTTATATGCTGTGGGAGGAGGAGCTAACACTTTTTTCAAACCTAGTGTCACGCCTCCCCTGGAGACACCATATAACCCAATGTCTGTGTCCCCCAATGAAAGGCTCCAAGAAAGACATTTTACGGTGAGTACACAAAAATGTCCTTACTTGTGGCGGTTACCGGAGAATGGGTACATATCCAGCAATCCGCATGTTGACTGCTGTTTAGTGCCTCAAAAATCACTTGATGATGATTTAAGAATCGATTGATCATTGGTTCCTCCTTGTAGAAATTGTTACATCCATCCACGAAAGGGAGTACCAGGATCAATAGCCACCACATCTCACACTTCATTTTCTAGATTGACCAATAGTTCTGCACCAAGGATTCCATAAACTGGTTTTCACTTCTGTAATCAAGAGACACAAGCATTATTCCCGCAAATAGCATTTTTCTTGAGGAACATACTCCCACTTCTCAACCCCAGGTCTCCTTACTAATAGGGTATGATCTTTCCCTACTGCAATGACCTCAGCCTCAGAAGGCGGTCCTTGAACATTTTGAGTCCAGATTTTGGCACGTACATTCGTGATATGAGTACCCAAAACCCTTGTCCCCTCTAAGGGCTAATTCAGTTGAAGTGCCTCCTTCCTCAGCCTGGGCTAAAGATACAGATATCAGCAGCATCTGTGCCATTCGCTGATTCCTTTTGGAATCTGACATCCCAAACCTGTGGGAATAACCCCCACCTTACCTGGTGTTAACGCAACCTTAGTAGAAAGAAGATCCAACCCGGCAGACAAAGGGGTAGATCTCTCTGGTACTACTGCTTTTTCATCAAATTTCCAATATATAATGGTATCTACCACATGTGATTCATGTGTACTGACATTTGGTGTCAGCATTCTCCTCAATGGTGTCATTGAGTCAGTGATTGGTCTATTGTTAATAATTTGTAATGCTTCACGCAATTATCTCTCCATTGTCCATATTGTGAATAAGATCCTTGATTTAATTTTTTCAGCATGGATTTTAACAATAAGTTCATTCTTTCCACCAAACCAGCGGCTTGAAGATAATATGGCATATGAAATACCCATCTAATGTTGTCCTGTGTAACTTATTCTTTGACCTGTTGTCCTGTAAAGTGTGACCCATTGTCAGTTTGTAGAAAAAAACAAAGCCAGCACTAAATGTGCACTACTGCACTAAAAATTCCAACTGTACTTATTATAAATTTGAGATTTTTGGCAAAAAATTGCAATTTCTACCGCCACGTCACGGCAAATCTCTTTGGGGCAGTCCTACGCTAAAATATTTTTATAAAATGTGCCAGCCGGCTGAATTATGGACTCAACAACGGACTCCATTATCTCTCCATTGTCCATATTGTGAATCAGATCCTTGATTTAATTTTTTCAGCATGGATTTTAACAATAAGTTCATTCTTTCCACCAAACCAGCGGCTTGAAGATATGGCATATGAAATACCCATTTAATGTTGCTCTGTGTAGCATATTCTTTGACTTGTTGTCCTGTAAGGATACTTTCACACTTGCGTTCAGCGGAGTCCGTCACTATGGAGAATAGCGCAGTCCGTTAACGCACTGCGCTATTCTCCATAGATTTGTATGGACGACGCACTGTAACGCAAGTGTCAGCGTTGTATCCGCTGGACGACGCAGCGTCGTTATTTTGACGCTGCGTCGGGCGGAATGAACGCTGCATGTAACTTTTTTTGAGCAGCGAAACCTTTATTTTTCACTGCGCATGCTCTTCTTTTTTTTTTTTTTTTTTTTTTTAATCACAAACTTTATTTTATTTCTTGGTGGCCGAACGTCCAGCTGAGCGCTTGGCCGCCGGCATGTCAGGGCGCTCAGCTGAGCGCTCGGCCGCCGGCATGTCAGGGCGCTCAGCTGAGCGCTCGGCCGCCGGCATGTCAGGGCGCTCAGCTGAGCGCTCGGCCGCCGGCATGTCAGGGCACTCAGCTGAGCGCTCGGCTGCTGGCATGTCAGGGCACTCAGCTGATCGCCCGGCCGTCGGCATGTTATAGCGCTCAGCTGAGCGCTCGGCCGCCGGCATGTGAGAGCGATCAGCTGATCGTTCACAATAGTCGGCTGCCGGTAAACTGTAAAGAAGAAAAAAAATAAAGCTTTCCGTTATTTTGTACGATCCGTAGCATTGCGTTGTGCCACTATATGCAACGCATCCGTTGCATCCGTCACACAACGCAATGCTATGGAAGCCGTCCAACGCAAGTGTGAAAGAAGCCTAAAGTGTGACCCATTGTCAGTTTGTATTTGTAGTGGAGTCCCATAGTATTGAGTGATTATCTCAAAAGTTCTAAGTGTACTCCATTGAGTGACTGCTTTGCAAGGGAACACTACCATCAGTCCTGAGAAGGTGTCTACAGTTGTGCAAACCTATTTGTACCCTCTACTTTCTGTCATGGGACCGATGAAAACCATTTGCCAAATTTGAGCTGGTAACTGTCCTCTTCCTATGTGTCCCATGACTGTGTGCGGTACCTCTCGTTTTTGTGAATGTTGACACACTGGGCACTGCATTATGACTTGTTTTATTATATCATAGGTCAGAGGAATACCTCTCTCCTGGGCCCTCCTGTTAGTGGCTTTTTCTCCCAAGTGTACACTTTTCTGATGTGCCCAAATGGCTGTACTTGCAACCATGATTCTTTTGTCTTTTTCTCCTTCAGTGGATGTTTTGAGTATTGCAGCTGCTTTATCTGCTTTGGAAGTAAACAGACGTTCAAGTGAGTCAATAGGTACATGTGCATCTACATGAAACAGTTGTTTTGGTATTCTGAATTAGTTCTTCAAGGATTTGCCATATTTCTTTGCCCCACACCTCTTTACCATGGATCAACCAATTATGTCTTTTCCACCCCATCATCCAGGTGGCTAATCAATTTGCCACTGACCAGGAGTCCGTGCACAAATGACATTCACTTCTTGCTCAAAACTTGCAGCAAGGAAGACAGCACACAATTCAGCATACTGACTGCTCTTTCCCTCTCCCTCCATGGTAATGTGTTTTTCCAACTTTGGATTGTATGCTACACTTTTCCACTGTCTTTTTCCATTGACATACCTGTCAGATCCATCCGTGAACCAGGCGTGCCTCTGTTGATCCTCTGACAAGTCTGAATAGCTTTGTCCCCATTTGACTGGAGATTCTTCCATTTGAGCTGCTTGGAGAGGATTTGCTCCTGGATCCTCTGATATTTCAGCAATTTTTTTCATGTAAGATGGCAACTCGACCTTCTCCATTCTTTGCCTTTTCTGAAATGTACCATTTCCATTTAATAATACTTTGTTCCTGGGCATGTCCTACCCCTGTTGGTTTTAGGGTTTGATAATACCCATTGCATTATGGATATCTGAGGTCTTAATAGGACTACATGTCCTATTGTTATTTGTTCAGTATCCACTAGCGCCCAGTAGCACGCTAGTAGCTGTTGCTCGAATGGGGTATATTTTTCTCCTGCATTTGGAAATTTACTGTTCCAAAAGCTAAGGGGAACTCTTTCCCCATACTTTTGCCATAATGACCAATTGGCATACAGGTGTTGCACGGAAACATGTAATTCAATGTCCCCTTTCTTAATTGGCCACAAGTCTGCAGCTTGTTGAATGGCCTCTTTGGCCATTTCAAAAGCATTTTGTTGTTCCTCACCCCATTCAAATTCATACTTTTTCCGAGTCACTTTGTACAATGGAGCCATCAATTGCCCCAAATGTGGAATATGCTGTCTCCAGAAGCCAAAAAGATCAATATATGATTGAGTTTCTTGTTTTGACTTTGGAATAGGGAAATTGATTATTTTCTGTCTTGCCTTGGGCAAAATTTCCCTATGTCCCTTGTTCCATTGGATTTCCAGGAACTTGACCTACTGAGCCGGTCCTTGGACCTTAGCATCATTAATCTCCCACCCTTTGGATCTCATGTGAGAGAGTAATTTGGTCAACTGATCTTTTACGGACTCCTCATCTTTTTCCTGTATCATTATATCATCGATATACCGTATTTTTCGCTTTATAAGACGCACTTTTCCTCCCCAAATTTTGGGAGGAAAATGGGGGGTGCGTCTTATAAAGCGGTAGCGGGGGGGGGGGTCCTGTCTGCGGCGATCGGGCGGCCGGGTGCCTGTGGCTGCATGCAAGCGGCCGGGTACCTGTACTTGCGTGCAGCGGCAGCCGGGTACCCGTGGCTGTGTGCGGGCGGCAGCGGGTGCTGTGTGGGGTCGGCAGCCGGGTACCTGTGCTTGCATGCGGTGGCAGACGGGTACCCATGGCTGTGTGCGGGCGGCAGCCGGGTGCTGTGTGCGAGCGGCAGTCGGGTGCCCGTGCGGGCGGCAGCCGGCTGCCGCCCTCACACAGGTACCCGGCTGCCGCCCTCACACAGTTACCCCGCTGCCGCCCGCACACAGCCATGGGTACCCGGCTGCCACCGCACGCAAGCACAGGTACCCGGCGGCTTGTACGCAGGGTGGGCGGGCAGCCTGCTGGCATGGGGGCGGGCGGCTGTGCAGCTTACCAGTTGTCCGCGCCGCGGTCCCACTTTCAAATGATGGCGCCGGTGGAGCTCTTGGATGAGAGCTCCATCTGCGCACGCGCTGCTCCGGGAGTCAGCGCGTGCGCAGATGGAGCCCTTGGATGAGCGCTCCATCTGCGCATGCGTCGCTCCGGGCGCCATTACTTGAATCGGGACCGCGGACACACTCCACCACTGAGCCGTCGCCGCCGCTCCCACCACTGAGCCGTCGCCGCCACTCCCACCACTGAGCCGTCGCCGCCGCTGCCACCACTGAACCGGGACCGCGGACACACTCCACCACTGAGCAGTCCCTGCCGCTGCCACCACTGAGCAGTTGCCGCCGCTCCCACCACTGAGCCGTCGCCGCCGCTCCCACCACTGAGCCGTCGCCGCCACTCCCACCACTGAGCCGTCGCCGCCGCTGCCACCACTGAACCGGGACCGCAGACACACTCCACCACTGAGCAGTCCCTGCCACCACTGAGCAGTCGCCACCGCCGCTGCCACCACTGAACCGGGACCGCGGACACACTCCACCACTGAGCAGTCCCTGCCACCACTGAGCAGTCGCCACCGCCGCTGCCACCACTGAACCGGGACCGCAGACACACTCCACCACTGAGCAGTCCCTGCCACCACTGAGCAGTCGCCACCGCCGCTGCCACCACTGAACCGGGACCGCGGACACACTCCACCACTGAGCAGTCCCTGCCACCACTGAGCAGTCGCCGCCGCCACTGCCACCACTGAACCGGGACCGCGGACACTCACTGCACCGGCCTGCTGCTGCCGCCACCACGGACCCCACGGATCCTGCCACCGCGGACGCCACCGCGCCTGCAACCACGGACGCCACGGCACCTGCAACCAAGGACCCCGCTGCCACTGACCTGCCGCGCCTGCCAGCACAACCTGTGCCTCCTGTGACCCCGCTTCACCACCACTGCTGCCCCCCTCCGGTAAGAGAACACCGGAGTATAAGACAGACCCCATTTTTCTTTTTTTTACCTTTTTCTATGTCTAAGTTTGGGGTGCGTCTTATATTCCGGTGCGTCTTATAAAGCGAAAAATACGGTAATGAGAAAACTGCATTTCTGCAGGCAATGGGAACTCATCAAAGTGTTCGGCCACCGTCCGGTGACAGATAGTTGGACTATGAATCCAACCCTGAGGCAATCTAGTGAAAATGTACTGCCTCCCTAGCCAGGTGAAGGCAAACTGATCTTGCGAAAAAGGCATTAGCCAAATCTATCACAGCATACCAGGTACCATCATGACTTTGAATATTTTCAACAATAGTGATAGTATCAGGAACAGCAGCGGTCAAGGAAGGAGTATGCTTAGTCAACTCCCGATAATCCACTGTCATTCTCCATGATCCATCACTCTTCCCCACTTGCTCTATTACTCGAGTGTCTAAAGCAGCAGTCAACTCTTCCCACGGATAAACTTGTTGAAGTCATCCCAAGCGACCTTTTTGGGCTTTACTACGTCCTTAGTTTTTTTTTCTTTTTTGACTCATCCCTTCTGTTTTGGTCGTAGATTTCGTATCAATCTTTTTGGCAGAAATGACCTTTTTGTATAGTTTCCACAGTTCTCCACTTTCTTTCCAATCAATAGACTCCTTGGACACCCCGGCTTTTATTAATGCCTAAAACATCTCTTTCCTAGACACCCTTGGGTTTTCTGACTGATTATTGGAAGCATTCTTCCAATCGGGATTAAAAAGTTTAGTTACCTGGGTGACATAGGGCATTAGTATTTTTGTTTAACGGATCCCCAGTCCCCCATATCTTGCAACTCCCTCATACGTGTAATAACTGTTCCAATAATTCTCTCCTGTGAGTGCCACCATTAAGGTTAACACCACAGTCTAATAAGCTGGGGGAGCAGTTTTCACATGTTTCTCATGCTGGAGGTCAAAGGATGCTGAAGATAATCTTCTATAGCTAAAATTCCAATAGCTGCCCTCATTGCCTCTTCTTTTAGGCGATCAACACCATCCCTTAATGTAAACAAAGGTTTTTCATTAAGGGGTATGTCTGCTTCAGTAACATGTTTGTCCATTATTGCTGCTGCAATAATAGTCACTAAACTATGGGGTCCTTTTTCCCCCTCTGAAAAGTAGATTTTGATGTCTTACTATGGTGGGATCTTTGGACAAAGTGGTAAACTTTGTTACATCTCCCGCATCCAATTGTATTCCATTTCCTCCCTGATCATGTATTCTGACCAGCTAAACTATATCACTTTCTCCATTGCGCTGTCCAAAGCACTTTAAGATATCATCTATCTCATTTTGGGAAAAATCCTCCACAGTCACTCGACTACGGATGTGAGGTTTTACATCCTCTACCCGGATGGGCTGTCCATCCTCATCATATTGACTATTTCCCCCACCGTCCCGTGCTTGGACTCGTGGTTTCATGTTCTGTTCTTTCAGATCTCTTTTTAATGGGTTTCGCAGTAATCCTTCCGGGTGGATTAATAGTAGGATCTGGGGAATCTTCTCAGTCCTGATCAGAGGAGGTGATATCCCACACATCCCCATCCCAATGATCTGGATTCCAGGCTACAGAGGCTGATGCAATACTTTTATGCACCTTTGCTTTAACTCTACCTCTGCATCTTTTCTACTTTGTTTTGAGCTACCTTTACAGCAGCCTTTTCTGCAATATTTTGATAATCTTCTAGCTTATCGTGGAGCAATCTAGTGCTGCATTCCAGCACCACTTTTTGCCCCCCCCCCCCGATTTCAATCACTTTTGTTCAATTTCCGACGTTTTTCTTCTTATATTAGAATTATGCTCATGCATAACTCGGTAGGCACTGAGTAAAATCCACATACGCCGTCCTAAAGACACTACATCACTCATCTTTGCGGGGACACCCCTGAGTACACAACATCAGTGGGTTCTGACCCTTTGAGCTTACTCTCCCAGGGTTCTGCCAATCCACAACAACGCATCTCCTGTGCCATAATATTGTATGGAGCCCTGGTCCAGCCAGGGATCTCCACACAATCATCCTCCTTTTTCCCTTTCTTAAACATTTTTCCTGGCTTTGTGCCAAAAAGCCGAAAATTTTGGCCTACTGCCAACAAATTATTCTCTTGCTTGAAAATAAATTAGGATGAAAGGATTATTTCTTATTAACAATTTTCTTAAAAACTCTTAGGCTATGTGCCCACCGGAGCTTGCTTCTGCGGAGTTTGCCGCGGAAAACCTGCGGATTTATCTGGATTTTCCAGATAAATCCGCAGGTTTCAGCAAGTACAGACACTCACCATGTTGCCCTATGGGACATGGGGAGTGTCTGTGTCCACGCTGCGAAATGTGCGGCTGCGGAATATGCTGCAGATGTCCCGCAACCGCACATAACTGCATGTCAATTATTCCTGCGGATTTACCTGCGGAAATCCCGTCTCTCCACTATGGAGATAGAGGCTTACCTGCCTTGGTCCCATACTTACCTGCCTTGATAGCACACACCCGAGTCACTTTCTTCCGGTGCAGAGGACGGTAGTAGAGCTAGGAGCAGGAAGGAGGTGGGCGGGGCCTGCACGAGCTTCGGTCATGTGACAGCCAGAGCTAGTTCAGGCCCGCCTACCTTCTCCTGCACAGTGCAGACGCTGACACACGGCCGCCGGAGAGTGTAGTGCTGCGTGATGGAAGTATGAACTCCCCAATCACTCAGCACTTGTTCTGCATTGAGGATGCAGTGCCGAAGCCATGGTACTGTATCCTCAATGCAGAATGACAGCAGCATATCTGCTGGACATTCCGCAGCACATCCGCAGCATTAAACCAAAGTTGTGCTGCGGATTTCTGGAAGCTCCTGCAGATATAACCGCAGGACACTTTCCCCGTGGGCACATAGCCTTATACTTTTGGAATTCTAAAGATCTGGATCGGTGCCAAAAAGAAACAATCTGCAAAATCAATCTATTCCTTAAATTTAATTGCATAACGTTCACCTTCTAATATACCACTCAAATGCACCCTTCCAGATATTCACGCATCCTGCCGACTACACCAACTTATGTCTTACCACGTCAAGGTGACAAGGCGGATACGCCCTTACTTACGTAGCACTCATTAATATACAAATTAGGCACACTGAATACAGTTTTATGGTAAAACAATAATGTGACAATTTATTAAGATTGCATCAGGATAATCAATTACGGAATGGCAGAAACAATATTACCGTGTTCTATTGATTCAATTAATGTAAATCATAGTATATAGAGAAATAAGCATCGATACATTACCAAGTATTGTAACATCACTTCTCAACCAGAGGGACCTCGGTCAGCGAGAAGGCGAATACTCTGGTATTATCATCACAGAAGAAGTGCGTCCACTATACCTTCTGTAATGTCCCTAACTCACTGAGCAGGGGCCCCCCTTTTTATACACCACTCCTACATCCTCCTCAATCACGGCTGCGCAGTATATTTTAGCCAGATCATCAGTATCTTGCAGTTGCGCAGTAGGTTTCAGAGTTAAGTTTTATGATCACACAACAGTGCTTCAAGGTTGTTTGTTACTAATTACAACATAACATAAACCAAGGTTTGTTACTGATTACATTTCAAAGTTTTCTAGTATGTTGTTTTTCACAAAGTTAACTCTTCATGATCACGGCATAACGCTCTAAGATTGTAGCATATGGACAGCATGACCTCCATAATCGCCTATTCTGAAGACTGGTTACCTATCTTAACCCAGTCACACACTCATACTTGCCTCATTCGTATCGCACACTCTGGCCTGGCGGATCTTCCACACACTCCGGTGGGGAAGTTGCTTCACTGGCCAGTGGCCATCTTGGGCGCATGCTTCGAGGGAGCCTCCAACCACAGCGGGGGGACTTCCTCCTTACTACCTGCAGCTGCGGCGTACCATCGGAGGACCCAGCACTGCTGTACCGGGCATCGGAGGGCAGGGACCACAGCGGTGAGTGCGCTGAAAAATGGGCTCTGCATCGTCCCCTGACCCGCTAATGCTCATGTTGCCGTCCATGTTTCCCCCCCTCCCCCACCTCCCCTGCTCTTCCAGTGTGTGGGGACCCTGGGGAGCAGACTCTGGGTACAGGGTAGAGGGTCACGGACAGTGGACCTGAATCACTCCTAGGGGTGCACAGCTGGTTGCACTGCTGCAAGGCACTGTTGCATGGCAGAGCATTTTGCCTCCCTCCTGCTGGATTTTAAAGGCTCCTGCTCTGCTGAAATACTTTGCTGAACGCACCTTGGGCCCTTAACTGCATACTTGCCCACACTTGGAGCTCTGACCCCTTGTCTGCTAACAGAACTAGCTATTCAGCTACTTCCATTGCTATGTGCCCCGCAGAAAATGCCAGCGCAGCGGATAGATTGAGGGAGTTCGCAAGAGGGCAACCCCAGATACACCACGGGCCCTGAGAGGCAACCCCTCTACCCCTACTAAAAGCACGGACGGTTGCAGGTCTCGGCATCCTGATGGTGAGGGGCAAGAGGTGGGGGACCTGACCCTCAAACAGGTCTTTGAGCAGCCACTCCAGGCCATATCCCTATGCAAGTCATCGCTGGCAGTGAAAACAGAGGAGGTACACTCTGAAGTGGGACTGCTCCGGCAAGTCCTGCAGGCCTTGAGTGGCCGAATCATAGAGGTGGCGTGATCCATGAATGCCTGGCGGCAGAAAGCGGACGATTTAGAGAACCGGATGCGTCGGAACAACATCCGCGTTATAGGACTCCCGGAGAGCTCAGAGGGTCAGCAGCCGGAGCTGTTCCTGGAGGAATGGCTCAAAACCAATCTGGGCAATGACTTTTCCGCAACCTTTGCAGATGAGCAGGTTCATAGTTGCTACACGACCTCTCCCTCCTGGAGCACCCCCTAGACTCTTCCTGGCACAGCTTTTAAACTACAAGGATAGGGATACGGCTTTGCATCTGGCCAGGCAGAAGGGCCCGCTCGAGCATGATAATGCCACAATTTCTATCTTCCCGGAGTTCATGGATCTTCAGAAGCAAACAGCCCGGTTTATGGACGTAAAAAAGGTCACTTAAACAGCGTAACATCATACACCCTCCTGTCTCCGGATTGTCCACAAGAGCAAATCTGGTTTTTTTTTCTACCCCGGTTGAGGCTGCCTTGTGGCTTCGTTTGCACCCAGGATACAGGGGTAAGTGATTGTGCCTTTCTCTCATTTACTTCTTCACCTTGACCAGTTATCTGTCCGCCGGGGCGAGGAGGTGGAGCAAGTATCCTCTTTTGCTATCCCCTTCTGTCGGTTGTACTGCCAATTTACCTGGACAACAGAACTCTCCCTATGGAGGCTACAACATCTATACCTAACACTGATTACAGTGGTGGTATCCCCTTGGCAATTTCAACTGGAAAGCACTGGACATTGCTTTTTTTTTTTTTTTTCGTTCTTATATTCACGTTTGATGCAGTGCTGGTTTAATGTGCTGTTTTCTATTGTTATCTTGCAAGTGACCGTGGCGCTAACATTTGCAGAATATGATATGGAATTGGAAGCACTGGCACACTGTCCGGTCTGTGGCCGCAGGTCTCTAGGTGGAAGATGGGGATCTTGGTAACGTGCCTGATACTGGCTACTATTTTTCTTTTCGTGATGGGTTCTGACATTAAGTGCTTAATATGGAGCATATGTGGCCTCAAATCTTCGGGGTAAGTGGGCGAAGGTCTTTTCACAACTTTGGCGGTACAAGCCTCCATATAGTGGCACTAGTCAAAATAAATTTAACCAGAGACACGGCTAAATGTTTACAAAAAGCATTGGTACAATGGTCCGTACACGCGTTTCATACAAGATACTCTGAGGGTCTCCCTGTTAATTCATACATTTTTTGCTCTGGGACCTTCGGACCGCTTGCAAGGAACCTGATTTTGTTTTCTTTGTGCATTCTGTCATAGATTCCTGTGAATACGTCATTATCTGCATTTATAAACCTGGCCCTGCCAATCTGGTGATTATTAAAGGGACGGACAGCTTTGCGTTAAATTACCCAGATGCCTACGTACTGTGTGTGGTGGATTTTAATTTTGTCATGGATAACAGTTTGGATAGATTTCGCTCTGAGAATATCTCCAACGTGGTATCCCTGCCCCCCACAGTACTGTTTATATGAACGGTAATGGTTGGTTAGCTCTGTAGAGGTTATGTCATCTGGACATGCGGTAATATACCTGCCACTCTACTAGGCGTACACTCTCCCGGGAGGACTATAAATTTGGATCCAGCAGCCTTGCCATGTGGGTAGATAGTATCAAACACGGCAGTAGAGGTATCTCGGACCATAGTCCTGTAATACTATTACTTAGATTCAGCCACCTGGCTCAGAGACCTCAGTGGAAGTTAAATACCTTTTGGCTAAAATTAATTGGGCCTAATGGTAGCATCACCAAACAGCGTGCCAAGACCGCGCATGCGCATTTATAAAGCATTCTATCACCCTCTGGGACACTCTTTAGGCCTATTTACGTGGCTGCCGAATATCAGCCATCTCCTATATTAAGAGAACCACCTCGCAAGAGAATGACATAACTGAACAACAAGTAAAAGAGGCTGAGAAGGTATACATATCCAACTCCTCTAATGATAACAGGCTACAGTGGCTGCAATCGCATAGGCACTATGTGTAACACTTGGATGCAAAATCGAAGCACAAATTATTTTTCACACTGCAGTCATACTTTGAATTGAGGCATCAGTCCAGTAAGCTCCTGGCCTTTATGGTCAGACAGCATAACTCCTCTAATACTATACTTCAAATCCGTAAACCTGACTGTAGCATAGTCACCTTTCCGAAGGGATTTTTATAGCACCCAGTATAAATCTAGGAGCGGGGAGTCAATGGATGACTGCTTGATGTACTTAGCTGACGTAGACCTCCTTAGGCTGACCGCTGCTCAACAATTTTTTTTTTTTTTAAACGCCAACATTGCTTTAGATGAACTTAAATCTGCGATTACTGATTTGGCTATGGAGATGGTTTTCCTGTAGAATTAAATGAGCGGTATCAGGAACTTTTACTACAATCCCTGCTAGAGATTCTTATGCAGACCACCCGGGGATCTTCCCTTCAAGACTCCTTTTATGAAGCCAATTTCATAGTGCTTGTAAAAGAGGGGACGGACACACGGAGTGCGGATCTTATTGTCTCATCTCCTTAGTCAATGTGCATTACAAAATATTTACTAAAATATTGGCTACTAGGCTGAACTCGATAATTTTGGATATTATCAACCCAGACCAAATGGGCTTTATGCCAGGGAAGAATACTTCCATTAATATTAGAAAGCGTCAATCAGTCGTCCAATACAGTACCATATTGACAGACAACGTATGAGCCTTGACCTCGCGGGACACTGGTAAGGCATTCGATTCCCTGGAGTGGAACTTCCTGATGGCCTGCCTCCAGAACTTCGGTTTTGGCCCCCAATTCTGAACCTGGATCCGGATGTTATACTGGGCCCCTTAGGCCAGAATGGTGGTCAATGGGATCTCATTTGAACTTTTCATACTACAAAGGGGGACCCATCAGAGGTGTCCCTTGTCTCCAGCACTCTTTGCTAAAACTTCAATAGCAAAGCTTCAAGGCAATTAAGATACGCTCTGAAGGTCGATTAAGGGTATCCTGATTGCTGACCGGGTGGATACAGTTGGCCTGTACGCAAATGATATGATTATATTTATGGATGAAGTGGAGCAATCACTGCCTTGGGTTGTCGCTGTTATAGAGGACTTTACTAAATATTCCTGATTAGGCATAAGTTTGGATAAATGTAATTGAATGTCCCTTTCCCATGGTCCCACGCCCCACTTAGGAGCTTTAGGGTATGTGCGCAGGCTGCGTTCTGTCAAGTGCAGAAAAAAATGCACCCTCTGGCAGACTGGATAACTGTAAACACTGCGAAAAAGGAGCCAGCACGATCTGAAATTGGCATGCATCATATAAAAAGTGCAAATTCACAGATTTATTCCAACTGTACTATAATAAAAAAGAGATTTTTAGCAAATAATTGATCAATTCTTTGAGCCACCCCTGCCAACGTCACTGTAAACACTGCGTTTGTCAAAAAAAAATGCATCCAAGGCGCATGCATTTTGGATACGTTTTGCATGCATTTTTGACAGTGCGGTCCCATGGCAATTCAGCTCTGCTACATGCCTGCTGACAGCACACAGTCGTGTGATGAGAATGAACTCGCATGAACTTCACCCGACTTCATTGTCATCCCGCCGCTCTGTGTGTCGCGTTCTGATTAGCGGTCACCCGTGAAGGACTCATCGGTGACCGCAAATCCCCCTGAGTGACTGAAGTGAGCAGCGCAATCTGCGGTGCCATCACTCAGGTTAACATGAGTGATGTCATCGCTGATCATGCAGCTCACTTCAGTCACTCGGGCGACTTGCTGTCACAGTTGGAGGATCCAGCGGTGGCCGCGGGTAACCTGATGACGTCATTGCTGATCGCGCAGATCACTTCATTTGCTGCGTGGAGCTGACAGAGAGCGGTCGTGCTTTATGGCCGCTCCTGTCAGCTTCATGTAGCAGAGCTGAAAGAGTCGTGGGACCTCATGTGGATTGTCAGACCTGGATGGGTGTTTATGGATTAATAAAGTGGAGAAAGAGGGTGTTTTGGGTTTTTTTTTTCTTCCAAATAAAGCATTTTTTTGGATGTGTGTGTTTATTTTCTTTAACTTACAGGTTAATCATGGAAGGTATCTCAGGGAGACGCCATGATTAACCTAGCACTTAGTGGCAGCTATGGGCTGCCATTATACTCCTTATTACCCCGATTGCCACCACTCCAGGGCAATTCGGGATGAGCCGGGCAGAGTCCCGTCCATCTAATGGATGCGGCAATTCCAGGTGGCTGCTGGCTGATATTGTTAGGCTGGGGGGCTCCCCATAACGTGGAGCTCCCCATCCTGAGAATACCAGCCTTCATTGGTGTGGCTTTACCTTGGCTGGTATCAAAATTAGGGGGGACCACACGTCGTTTTTTGTTAATTATTTATTTTACTGCACGATATACACCCGCCCACCAGCGGCTGTGATTGGTTGCAGTAAGACAGCTGTCACTCAGCGTGGGGGCGCGTCTGACTGCAACAAATCATAGGCGCCGGTGGGCGGGGAAAGGAGTGAATACGAGATGGAATAATGAGCGGCCGGCAAGAGGAAAAGCCGCCGGAGCTTTGTGACAGCTGTGCAGCACCGGTGATCATTCAGAATGAGAGAGGGAGAGACCGACAGACGAGAGACAGACCGAGAGATTGAAGAACCTGCGTTTTGTTTGTCAAAAAAGCATGCGGAATGCAACAAAAATGTAGTGCAAGTGCATTTTGGTTGCGTTTTGACCCACATCATTGATTTGAATGGGTGGAGAACGCAGCTACAACACACAAAAGAAGTTACCTGTTGCTTTTTTTTTTTCTCAGTGATTTTTGGCATCTAAGGCTACTTTCACACATCAGTTTTTTGGCATCAGGCACAATCCGGCGTGTGCCTCATGCACAGATTTTTTTTTTCTTTACAATAAATTGGTGAAAGAGGGAATGTTTTTGGGAATGTTTTTTTTTCAAATTTTTTTTTCTTTTTTTTCTACTTTTATTACTGATAGTTGGTGATGTCTGGTATCTGATAGACGCCATGACATCACCAACTGCTGGGCTTGATGTCGGGTGACATTACACATCTGGTATCAACCCCATTTATTACCCTGATTGCCACCGCACCATGGCACGGGATGAGCTTGGGCGAAGCGCCAGGATTGGCGCATCTAATGGATGCGCTACTTCTGGGGCGGCTGCGGCCTTCTATTTTTAGGCTGGGAAGGGCCAATAACTATGGACCTTCCCACCCTGAGAATACCAGACCACAGCTGTCCGCTTTACCTTGGCTGGTGAACCAATTTGGGGGGAACCCCATTTTTTTATTTATTTATAAATAATTATAAAAAAGAGCCTGGGGGCCCTCCAAATTGGATCTCCAACCAAAGTAAAGATGCCAGCTGTGGTCTACAGGCTGCAGCCATCTGCTTTATCCTAGCTGGCTATCAAAAATGGGGGGACCCCACGTCGCTTTTTTTTTTATTTTTTTTTTTTTGGCTAAAAACAAGGCTAGGCACCCTTTAGTGCCACATGAAATTCACTAAAGAGTGCCAGCTTAGAATATGCAGGGAGGTGGGACATTATATATGTGTTTGACATCAGTCTGCCTGTATCTATCCATTATCTATCTATCCCTCTATCCATCTATCTATCCATTATCTATCCCTCTACCCCTCTTATCTTATCTCTCCAATCTAACCTCTCCAATCTAACCATTCCTATTTTATCCAATCTAATCTTTCCTATCTTATCTAATCTAATCTTTCCTATCTTATCTAATCTAATCTTTCCTATCTTATCTAATCTAATCTTTCCTATCTTATCTAATCTATCCTCTTTGTAGCTGAATAATCTGCTTCTGGTTTCTCTACTGCAATACAGAGGTCAAGATTACCAAATCTTCCTATGTTTTTCATTACAGGCAGTGGCTCAATGGGTAGAGCTGCTGCCTATGGACATTTAGCTCATGAGTTCGAGTCCTGGCCATCTTTAATTTATTTTTAATTAGTATTTAATTTATTTACTGAGGGGAGGAGCTGGACATCAGCTGTGAGCCGCGTGACACACCTCTAAAATCGGGGCAGTTCACGGAATGAGGCTGCAATAAGCCCTCGCTCACGGACGTCAGCGAGTGTGGATTACGCCGGACCTGGATATTTGGGGGTTAATAAAGTGGTGACGGAGGGGGCTTTTTGGTGTTTTATTTCAAATAAAGGATTTTTTGTGTTTATTTACTTTACTTACAGATTAGTGATGGAGTGTCAGACGCTGCCATTACTAATCTTGGACTTAGTGGCAGCGATGCGCTGCCATTAACGCCTTAGTTATTACCCTGATGGCCACCGCATCACGGCAATCAGGAAGGGCCGGGACTGTCGCATCCAATGGATGTGACATTCTCGGGGCAGCAGCGGGCTGATATTCTCGGCTGCAAGAGGGGGGGCATAACCATGGCCCTCGCCCTCCCCAGCCTGAGAATACCGCCCCGCTGCTGTGTGCTTACCTCAGCTGGGTATCATTTGGGGGGGGACCGCACGTCGTTGTTTTACATTATTTTACTACACGATATAGACCTGCCCACCGGCGTCTGTGATTGGTTGCAGTAAGACAGCTGTCACTCATCATGGGGGCGTGTCTGACTACAACCAATCATAGGCACCGGTGGGCGGGGGAAGTAGGGAATACAAGATGGATTAATGTGCGGCCGGCATTTTCAAAAGCTGGAGAACCTGCCACAGTGTGACAGCTGTGCAGCGCCGCGCCCGTGATCGGTGAGTAAGAAAAAGAGAGGGAGAAACTGACCATAATGGCCGCTGGCTTATATAGCCCCAATGACGCCATGCGGTCAAGCCAATCACAGTATCACCACAAGAGAGATGGCTGCGGCGTTACTGTGAGGGCAAGCAATATCAGATGTGTTCATTGGCTGGAAAAAGGCGCTAGGAAGTGAGAAATTAAAATGGAAGTATCGGAGCGGATATCAAATTAGCTGTCAGCTATCGGATGTCTCGGATACCCTATTAGCCGTTGGATATCGAATAGTGTCGAATACATCCGCTCATCCCTAGTAAATTCCTGTTATGGGGCAAACTCCCATTATCAGTCCCAGGACCTATTACATTGTGTGCAGAATTATTAGGCAAATGAGTATTTTGATCACATGGTACTCTTTATACATGTTGTCCTACTTCAAGCTGTATAGGCTTGAGAGGAAACTACCAATGAAGTAAATTAGGTGATATGCATCTCTGTAATGAGGCGGGGTGTGGTGTAATGACATCAACACCCTATATATAGTGTGTTTAATTATTAGACAACTTCCTTTCCTTTTTCCAATTTAAAGTTTTATTGGTTTCAAAAGAGAAGCATACAAATAGTTTCATTGTCCAATACCCTTAGATATTAAGTGTTAAAGCATTGAAATATAAAGAGCCTTTACAACAAATCAAAGCCTCAGGCTCTGCAACTTTACAACTGTACATAAGAAAAATTTGGACAACGAGTCTTACCACAAATAAGAACATGACAGAAGTAGAGAGAAGTGAACGGGGCGATGTGAGGATCAGAGAAGAGAGGGAAGGGATTGGGATGTGGATCAGTGAAGAGGGAGACACGGAGGGGGATGTGTGATGACCGGGACGGAAGCCTCAACTGCTGAATCTAAAAGAGGCAAGTATATGTTTTCCGGGGGTGATGCATGCCAAGGAGTCTGATCACTGGGAGTCAATTAAAGCTAGGAACTTAGGGCCCGAGAGGAAAACCTCCCATGTGAGCCATTTAGAGGAAGTTTCCACTATCTGACCTCGCAACTGAGCCATCACCATCTCCATACGGTGTACTGTATTCACTTCTGTCGCCCATTCCTCTATGGTCGGGGGAGAGGGGTCTTTCCAACGTTGTGGGATCACTGTCGTGGCGGCCTGGAGGAGGTGACCCGTGAGGGATTTTTTTATACTTTTTTTTCTGAATTTTTAAACACAAACGGTAGGGCTGCCTCAGGGCGACTAGGGACTATGATCCCCGTAACCTCTTCGATAGCCACCAATACTTTGCTCCAGAAGGCCGTCAGACTCTGGCAGGACCACCAGATATGATCCATGGTGCCGCCCCGAGCTCCGCAACGCCAACATACGTCAGGGACTTCGGGACACCACACATGAAGGGATGATGGGACCCTATACCACCTGGAGAGGATCTTGAAGCAGGTTTCCTGCATTCTCGTGGTAACCACGAACCTATGGGTTAGGCGAAAACATCATTCCCACTGGTCCCTGGGGAACGTCTTGTTTAGCTCTGCTTCCCACGCGGTACAGAAGCGGGGAAGTGGAGCCTCCGCTGCCTCTGTCAGAATCTTGTAAATCCTTGATATTGCATGTCGGGAGTCAGTTGCCCCGGTACAGATACGTTCAAAGGGGGTTATAGGCGGGAGGCGCTCCGCGGCCTGCCCCTGCGAGATTATGAAGTGTTTAAGTTGGGCATATTCAAAATAGAACCGCATCCTGAGGTCTCCACCTCCCACAATATCCGAAAGTGGGAGAAGAACTCCGTCGGGAGCCACCTGACCCAGTCTCAGGGGCCTCTGTTTTGAACTTCCAAGAAATTTATTGGACGATGACCCTGGCAAAAAGTCAGGGTTGTCCGTTAGTGGCATAAGAGGACCCCTGGGCTGGAGCAGCCGTTTGCTCAATGGTAATGCGTGTACTGATTTCAGTGTTTGTTTGGGGCTGTAGGACATTGCTATTTTATGTTTAGTGAGGAGTGGCCAACTCCACGGCAGGGTTGTGACTGATAAGGGACATACGTCATGCGCCAGCCATACTCAAAGTTTCGATTCGTAATTATGTAAGAGGTCCAAGACCCTGGCGTGGGCAGCCGCCAGGTAGTATCGCCTGCAGCAGGGGAGCCCTGCTCCTCCCGCCCACTTGGTCCTAGTCAGAACATTACTCCCAAGTCGGGGTCGCCCATTGGACCACACAAATTGATTGAATAGACGCTGTACCTTTACCCAATAAGACGCCGGGATATATACCGGAACCATCTGAAGTAAATAGAGCAGTCTGGGTAGGGCTGTCATCCTAAGGGCACTAATCCTGCCAAACCACGAGAGGGTGCCTCGATGCCAGGAAGCCAAGTCCCTCTCGAGCCTGGACAGAAAACTTTGAAAATTTAGTTGGAAAAGTCTGTTTACGTCAGATAGTATAACAATACCTTGGTATCCAATAGTACCATTAGGTGACCATTTAAAGGGGAAATTTGGTTTTACGGCGTTAACCACGTCTTAAGGAAATGATATGTTCAGGGCTTCTGATTTGTCAAAATTGATTTTAAAATTGGACCACTTGCTGAAGCGGTTTAGTTCCTGCATTAGGGATGGAAGAGAGGTGAGTGGGTTTTGCATGTATATGAGGAGGTCGTCTGCAAAGGCGGCGCATTTGTATTCTTGATTTGCGATTTTAATCCCTTGTATGTCGGGGTTAAGACGGATGGCCGACAGCAGATGTTCCATGACTAAGATGTAAAGTAATGGGGATAGGGGGCACCCCTGTCGAGTCCCATTATAAATGTTAAAGGGCCTCGACAAAGTACCATTAATTTTAAGATATGCGTTCGGGGAGCGATATAAGGCCAGGATTTTGGATGAGAAGGTTGGGCCGAAGCCGATGTGGGTCAGGGTCTGGGAGAGTGAGTGCCAAGAAATTCTATCGAATGCCTTTTCGGCATCTAATGATGGCATAATCATGGGGATTTTTTGGGTGTGAACATGTTGAATCAGGTCTAGGGTTTTGAGGGTGTTATCCCTCGCTTCCCTACCGGGGACGAATCCAACCTGATCCAGGTGCACCAGATCAGGCAGAAGGGGATTGAGTCTGTTTGCGAGGAGCTTAGCGTATTTAAATCTACGTTAAGCAGTGATATTGGTCTAAAACTACTGCACACTGTGGGATCCTTTCCGGGTTTTCTGAGTAAGGCCACATGGGTCGTCGTGGCGTGGGGGGGAATGGAAACTCATCTGAAATGGTATTAAAAGAGAGGATCATCAGGGGCGCAAGTTGTGCTGCAAATGTTTTATAAGATTTGGCAGGGAATCCGTCTGGGCCGGGGCTCTTGTTACTGGGTGTAACACGGATTACTGTCAGGACGTCTTCCAGTAGAAAGGGGCTCTCAAGGTCTATAATTGTGGTCCTGTTGAGAGGTTTAAAGGTTGAGGGCATTGAGGGGGACTCAGTTTACTTCAAGGGGCTCAGGAGTCAGATTATATAATTTGGAATAAGTGTGGAAGGCATTAGATATATCTGGGGTGGCGTATAGCAATTCATCTCGAGAATTCTTTACACAGGGTATTAGAGTGTGGGCTCTCCCTTCTTTTAATGCATTAGCCAGCAATCTGCCCGGCTTATCCCCAAACTCGTAGAATTTTCCCCTCCCCACATGCAACAGATGCGGATATGATGAATCTAACAGTTTCTTGACCTCCAGTCTGGCCTGCAATAGGGTCTGTAGGGTGGCAGCTGATAAAGCCCGCTTGTGAACGAGCTCCAGGTCCGAGACCTTACGGAGGGCATTTACCAAGTTCTGGGCCTTTTCTTTTTTTAATGCGGGCCCCGTGTTTAATGAAAATGCCCCTCAAGACGCACTTCAATGCTTCCCATTTGTATGTGGGAGCTGTGTCGTCTGCCGAATGATCCTCTGAGAATTGAGTGATAGCAGTCTGCACATCCGAAGTACAGAGTCCGTCCAGAAGCAGGGCCTCATTGAGCCGCCACGATCCCTTAAAGGCCGGGAGGGAGGGAACCTTCAACCTCGCAGTACACCGGGGTGTGGTCCGACCACAGTATGCTACCCATTCTGACATGTCTGACCCAGGGGAGTGCGTTATGCTGTATAAACATATAATCTATACCTGTATGAATCTTGAGTGTGGGAATAAAAGCTATAGTCTCTATCAGATGGATGTGCTATTCTCCACGTATCAAACAGTTGGATGCTCAGCAGGGTTTTTTTTTATACGTTTAATTGTGGCATATGAAATGTTAGATTTCCCTTTAGAGTTATCTAATGTAGGATCAAGAGTAACATTAAGGTCACTACAGAGAATTGCTGTACCTCGGATTAGGGGGGTCGCAGTGTCAACAAGGCCAGCCATGAAGTCATCCTGTCTCTGGTTTGGAGCATATGCATTTATTATTGTAAAAGTTTGGTCCCCGGCTATCAGAGAGAGAATGATATATCGTCCCATACTGTCCGATGTGTAATTTACAATTTGATGAGGGAGAGATTTATGAATGGCAATCGCCACTCCCTTTGAACGCGACTCTGGGTTATCTGAGAAAAACCAGGTCTGGTAGTATTTGTTCTTTAGGACCGGGGTATGACCCTTTTTGAAATGTGTTTCCTGAAAACATACTATTTTCACCTTATGCTTGTGGAAATGGTAAAGAATCTCTGCTCTTTTCTCCGGTACGTTTAGACCCTTGGCATTGAAAGAGGCAATTGTCAAGTTGGCCATCTGTAAAAGAATGAAGAGTTATAGATGCATGATATGAAAGGACAGGCTAACCCGTCCCGGCCACCAACAGGGGAGGAAGGGTAATGTGTGATCCGTGGAAGGCAGGAAAAGAATAGAAGTAGGGGCAGAAGAGACCGCAAGGGAGGAGCCCCTGCACAAAACAGTTGTTGAAGACAAACTTTCCAGAGAGACAACAGCAATGGGAGCAGAAAAAACAGCAAGGGTATAGCCCCTACACAAGACACTAATTGAGAACAAACTTTTTTGGGGAGCATGTCCGCTCTACTCGGGCAGGACAGAGGATCCCGACCTATTAGGGGGAGAAAAAAGTCAGACATAACCTATCGTGGCTCCATAATAAACTGCAAACATTAGAT
Organism: Anomaloglossus baeobatrachus; assembly: GCF_048569485.1. Lineage (NCBI taxonomy): Eukaryota > Metazoa > Chordata > Amphibia > Anura > Aromobatidae > Anomaloglossus > Anomaloglossus baeobatrachus. Next base: position 314,739,018 of record NC_134354.1, on the reverse strand, counting down.
ATAACGATGAACACTGGCACAAATAACAAGAAGATTTGAGCATAAAGGGCCTTAGGTAGTCATTTAGATAACACGTGAAAGTCACTCGACTTAATTAGCTAGGTGTATAATGCACTGAATGAATTCAATTGGTTTCTGCAACTGTTTAAGTCAGTTAACGTGGTCTTCCTGGTCTATGACCGCGCAACCCCCTCGGTGGCAGGCCTCTTGCTGAGTCAAGAGACGGAGGTGTAAGAAAAGGGGCAGGACGCCTCCCCGGTGCCCATGGCTGAAGCAAGGTGGTGGGCCATTGAGGGATGGTAATTGAGGGTAGACCCAGGTTTGAGGTGAAAGATGGGAGGTCCTCTGGGGATCTCAATACCCACCACCTCGAGTCTTTTTGCACTGATAAGGAAAAGGGGAAACCCCAGCGAAACGGGAGCCCTCTCTCCTTAAGGATGTCCAGCAGGGGTTTGAGAGTGGCCCGCTGGGTCAGGGTATGCCTTGAGAGATCCGGCATAATGCGAATAGGAGAACCATTATATGTTAAGGACTGTCTCTTCCGGGCTGCTTGGAGGATGGCTTCTTTTACTGCAAAAAAGTGTACTCTACTTACGATATCTCTTGGGCGTGGATCCCCTGGGTCCGGGGGACGTAGCGCCCTATGGGCTCTGTCGAGTTCCAGTGCAGCCAAGGACTGCAGATATATCAGGAGTGGCAATTGATTCAGGTAAGCCCCTGATACGAAGATTGTTTCTTCGATTTCTATTCTCCAGGTCGTCTACATGCTGCTGGAGGGCAAATAACTGCTTGGATTGGTTTAGTATTGAGTCCTGGATAGATTGAACGTTGACTTGAGATGTTGATTGCTGGTCTGCTAGTACATCTACCCTGTGGGTGAGTGAGGAGAGGTCTGACCGCAGCTGAGCAAATTCTTGTTTACATTCTGCCACCACCTGGTTGGCCAGGGCGGCTATATAATTTTTGGTAGGAATGGATTGTAAAAGGGATTGCAGGTCTGCAAGGGATGCTGGGCGATCCTCATTTATCACATTAGCACAAAAAGATGTTGTATAGAAAGAGCGTATAGAGTCCTGTAAAGCTGGATCGCATGATATTTGTGGGCACCTGTGATTATTTGCGTTCCCACCAATATTTGCCACAGTGGTGATCCGGTGAGGTGGGGAACCCAGTGTCCCAGGTCCCTTATTCCACTGTGATCGGGTAACTTCTGCCAGGCTCCCGTCTGTCGGGCTATCCTCCCTGAAAGAACCTGTGGACCACCTTGCCGATGGAGCGGGGGAAGATGGTCTGGGGGGGTCCCCCCAGGTTAGGCTTTGAGACTCTGAAAGTGAATGGGACCCCACCTCTTTCCACCAGTTCCTGGGGAAGGAGGTGTTGCGGGTGGCGAAGTCTGGCACATATTGGTGCCCTTTGCAAGTGCTGGGGGTACTTCAAATGGTATATATGTGTCCCAAAAAGAACCACATACACATAGGAGTATGATTTTCCAAAAAACATCAATTTTTATTGAACATTTAAATACACACTAGTATAAAATCACATGATTCATCTATCAAAAGGTATAAGGAGGACCTCTCCCTAACATCCACCCCCCACAAAAGTACATATGTGTGTCTGGATAGTGTAAAATAGGACAAAACAAGTAAATCCCCTATCTTAGTTACAGCTAACAGAAAAAAATCGCTGTCACCAGTCATTATACAGCTCCCAAATAGTCCCGGGTAAATGCCATATAAAAAGATCATACAATCAATATAAAGAGTCTATTAAAGGCTTACCCATTAATTGGACAATGATCGGAGCACCAAACACACAGCAGTGGGGGGAAGGAATGCAGCTCCCAGTCCCGGACGCGTGTCGCTTATCGCTTCTTCAGCAGGATGGAGGCAGGGGCGGAAGTGCGCTCATTCCCCAGTTGTCCGTACTAAATACCCATGTGCTCTTTTAATTAAGCTCCAGGTGATGTGCGCGTGTCAGCGCGGCGCACGCGCAGTGAACAGCCTCAAGTGATGTGAAACAAGCCACATCATTCCAACTCCAACGCGCAGACTCAGGGAGAAATCTCCCAATGACGTCACCGAGCATGCGCATTGGGTGAACGGAGGCCGTGAAGTGTCTTACCCGAAGAGGACTGTCAGAGAGCGCGCGCCCAGACCCACACACATTACCAGGAGATAAACGGGGGCTAATGCAGCACCAGTCACATCACACTTATGTCCAAGATTACCCAGTACGTATTGATCGGCAAGCTTAAAACATAGAAAAAGCATAGAGAAAGCGTAATGTACTGTGGTCATACCACATTCCCACTGAGACAAAAACCGCATCAACCAGAAAAAAATATATTTATCTCAAGGTTATGATCAGATTCCTACAATACAATTCAATCATTCAATAGTGCCAAATATAACTTATCATAGTAAAAACAACCCAGCATGATATGTGCGATATTTCACTATTATAATTGCCCAGAGGTTTTAAAGAGTCTCATTTAATAACTATAGAGTTTAATCACTCACCAAAATTTAGGACTACAGGAAAATTGAGTATCAACTCAGAACTTTCTATGTATACATAAAACCTCCCGGCAATTATTCTCATATTCATTGCCATTACATAGCCACTACAGTAATTTTATGAGAATTGGTCTCCAGACTTTTTCAAATCCTGAAACAATTTTCCATATGGTAGACTTTTTATCGATGCTCAGAGGGTGTGCTTGAAGACAAGATTCACGACGAGCTGCAGAGAACCACCGATCACAAAGAAACACATGGGCACAGGTTCATATGATGAATAAATCACTTTAAAACAAGGAGAACAAACAATTAAAAATGAATCAAAAAACACCATAAAAAACACTTACTACTGACTTTCTACAAAAATGGGGCAAAGCTAAGTTTCTCATTTAGCCCATTTGGCATCATTGTGCCCAGAGTGACAATCCACCGACACTCGACCTGTGCCAATTGCTTCTTCCAGTCACCACCTCTGATGCCACAATGCACAATGTCGATCCCCTTAAGTTTCAACCCCGAGGCATCACAACCATGAAAGGTCTTAAAATGCCTCGGGATTGTCCTGAGGGTAGTATCATCAACAACCTGTTTCGAGTTGCGAATATCTCGAACGTGTTCCCTCGTCCTTATCCGGAGCTGTCTGGATGTTAGTCCAACATACAGCTTCGGACAAGGACATGTTGCTAAATATATGACGAAGGAGCTTTTACAGGTAATATACTTCTGGATTTTAAAATACCTGCTGCCGTCGGCCGATCGGAAGTCAGATCCTGAAATAAGATTGTGTTCTCTGCAAGCCAGACACTCCCCGCATACAAAACAACCCTCCCTCCTAGTTGGTTCATTTACAAGAAATGGATTAGACACCGGTGCCACATAATGACTGTCAACCAGAATGTCCCTGAGATTTTTCCCTCGTCGAGGCGTCATCAAGGGATTCTCAGAGACATTCTGGGACAAGATCTTATCTGTCTTCAGAATCGCCCAGTGTCTTTTCAGGCAATCTCTCATTTTGTCCCACTGGCAATTGAATGTTGAAATATATCTAATCTCATTCCCTTTATTTTTGTCCTTCCTTATGTTAGTTGAGTTATACAAAAGCTGTTCTCTCGGAGTGTGTCTGGCTCTCAGATAACCCCTCTTTATATTGCGGTTACTGTATCCCCTTTGTTGGAAACGTACCCTCAGGTCTCGTGACTCACTTTCAAAACTTTGGTCTGTCGAGCAGACACGCCTCGCCCTCAGAAATTGCCCCGTCGGGACGGCCCTAATCGTGGACTTGGTGTGAGCTGATGTCGCATGCAACAGAGAATTCACGGAAGTTTCCTTCCGATGAATATCAGTGTGCAATGCGCCATCAGCCCCCACTTCAAAATGAATATCTAAAAAATCCAATTGTTTTTGACTAGCAACATAAGTTAATTTGATATTTAAATTATTCCTGTTTAAATAAATCATAAATTCATCTAACAGAGACGCGGCACCCTGCCACAGGAACAGCACGTCATCTATGTATCTATGCCAACATATCACATGTTGGGAGAAAAGATCGTCCTCATGGAACAATCCCCTCTCCCACATGCCCAAAAAAAGATTCGCATATGATGGCGCACATGCCGCTCCCATGGCGGTGCCGCGTCTCTGTAGATAATACCTATCCTTAAATAAAAATGCATTGTGAGTCAAAATAAAATCCAATAATTCCAAAATAAGTCCACGAGTAGGTCCGTCCAGACGGCTGCCATCCAAAAAGAGACGCGCCGCCTCCAGACCATCCTGATGCGCTATACACGTATAGAGAGACTCCACATCTGCCGCCACCAGCCACATGTCTGGCTCAATGTGGAGTCCCTCCATTTTGGCAAGCGCATCAGTAGTGTCACGTGTGTATGAGGGCAGATCCTGCACAAGGGGTTTAAGGTAAAAATCCACAAATTTACAAATGGGGTCACAGATGCCACCAATCCCCAAGACGATTGGACGTCCAGGAGGATTGGTGGCATCCTTGTGGACCTTCGGCAGCAAGTAAAAGGTCGGAGTCCTGGGGTGCTTAACTAGGAGGCCATCCATCACTTTCCTGGGAATAATTCCCTGTATACAGGCCCTGGCTAAGATCTCCTGTAGTTCCAAGTTGAAATCAGGAATAGGGTTATGACTCCAACGTAAATATGTTGTTTTATTGTTCAATTGGCGAAATGCCTCGCGTTCATATAGATTTGCTGGCCAAATAACAACGTTGCCCCCCTTGTCGGCATTTTTGATCACAATATCCCTCATTTCTCTTAATTCTCTTATTGCTTTTCGTTGACAGAGAGGTTATCCCCATAATTAAATCTAGGGATTCTACCAAAGTCCTCCATGACTAATTTGGTAAAGATTTCAATTTGTGAACATACCGACAAGGGGGGGAAAGTCACCGACTTGGGCAGCAAAGACATCGGAAATCGTTGTACAGGGTCTGTAGTCTGTTCTCTCAACAGTTCCTCCAAAGTGCGGATGGCCTCCTGTTCCACCTCAGTCAAGCGCATACCAGGCTCCTCCCTCTTACAGTGTAGCTGCCTTAAGATTAATTTGCGGGAGGAAAGAAAAAGATCCTTGACTGCCATAAAGTAGTCAAAGGATTTGTTAGGCACAAATGTGAGACCTAGCTGTAGTACTTGTTTCTGGGCCTCAGAGAGGATATGAGATGACAGATTGATTACCTCTGGTTGTCCTTGTTTTCTTTTGGTTTCTTGTACAGCCCCAGGAGATATATTTTTCCTCTTTGCAGGGCCTTTACCTTTGTTAATCTTGGAGACATCCTTAGGTCCTCCTCTATATGAGTTGAAGAGATTTTGTCCACTTCTCAAGCCCTCAGTATCGGACCCCTCGCCTGAGGTAACTGAAGAAAAGGACTGAGACCTTGGCCTGTTCTTATAGTAGGGGGGGAATTTCTTACTCCTCCACCTGTAGATCTGATTGCTCTGTTGATCAGTTACATCTCTTTTTAACTTTTTTGTTTTAACAGATTTGAGTTCCCCTTCCCATTTCGTGAGATCAACTTCAATATCCGCATTTAATTTGACCCATTCTACAGAGCTCAGTTCTTTAAGGACATCTTGAACTGATTCAATCTCATTCTCCAATTCTTGGATGGTTTGGTCGTTCAACTTAATTAATAATTCCATGAATTTTTTTGAACAAAGGTTGTCACTTTCTTCCCATCCTTTTCTGAACCACTCATCCTCCACAGAAAAGGATGGGAATACTTGAATCCGTAGGCCACGTGGAATAAGGCCTTTTGTAACATATTTTTCAAGAAATCCCTTGTTCCACCATGTTCTGATGCGTCTATGTAGTAATGATTTAGGATGATTTATCTGGGTTGAATGGTCTTTTTGATTCATGTTAAAACACCCACTAGAGTCCTCCTTAAATACCTCGTTAATTTGGCAGAGCCACGACTGATCCCTGGCTCTAAAATCCATGTCTCTGAGATCACAGGCTGTGAAAAACACAGATGCAAACACTATAAACAAGACCAAAGACAAAGGGAAAAATGCAGTATCATAGTAATAATTTCTTATGATTCCCTTATGTGTGGATTAATAACTGGAATAACTCCATCAACAGACTTCAAATGTGTCCCAAAAAGAACCACATACACATAGGAGTATGATTTTCCAAAAAACATCAATTTTTATTGAACATATAAATACACACTAGTATAAAATCACATGATTCATCTATCAAAAGGTATAAGGAGTCCTCTACAGAGACGCGGCACCGCCATGGGAGCGGCATGTGCGCCATCATATGCGAATCTTTTTTTGGGCATGTGGGAGAGGGGATTGTTCCATGAGGACTATCTCTTCTCCCAACATGTGATATGTTGGCATAGATACATAGATGACGTGCTGTTCCTGTGGCAGGGTGCCGCGTCTGTTAGATGAATTTATGATTTATTTAAACAGGAATAATTTAAATATCAAATTAACTTATGTTGCTAGTCAAAAACAATTGGATTTTTTAGATATTCATTTTGAAGTGGGGGCTGATGGCGCATTGCACACTGATATTCATCGGAAGGAAACTTCCGTGAATTCTCTGTTGCATGCGACATCAGCTCACACCAAGTCCACGATTAGGGCCGTCCCGACGGGGCAATTTCTGAGGGCGAGGCGTGTCTGCTCGACAGACCAAAGTTTTGAAAGTGAGTCACGAGACCTGAGGGTACGTTTCCAACAAAGGGGATACAGTAACCGCAATATAAAGAGGGGTTATCTGAGAGCCAGACACACTCCGAGAGAACAGCTTTTGTATAACTCAACTAACATAAGGAAGGACAAAAATAAAGGGAATGAGATTAGATATATTTCAACATTCAATTGCCAGTGGGACAAAATGAGAGATTGCCTGAAAAGACACTGGGCGATTCTGAAGACAGATAAGATCTTGTCCCAGAATGTCTCTGAGAATCCCTTGATGACGCCTCGATGAGGGAAAAATCTCAGGAACATTCTGGTTGACAGTCATTATGTGGCACCGGTGTCTAATCCATTTCTTGTAAATGAACCAACTAGGAGGGAGGGTTGTTTTGTATGCGGGGAGTGTCTGGCTTGCAGAGAACACAATCTTATTTCAGGATCTGACTTCCGATCGGCCGACGGTAGCAGGTATTTTAAAATCCAGAAGTATATTACCTGTAAAAGCTCCTTCGTCATATATTTAGCAACATGTCCTTGTCCGAAGCTGTATGTTGGACTAACATCCAGACAGCTCCGGATAAGGACGAGGGAACACGTTCGAGATATTCGCAACTCGAAACAGGTTGTTGATGATACTACCCTCAGGACAATCCCGAGGCATTTTAAGACCTTTCATGGTTGTGATGCCTCGGGGTTGAAACTTAAGGGCATCGACATTTTGCATTGTGGCATCAGAGGTGGTGACTGGAAGAAGCAATTGGCACAGGTCGAGTGTCGGTGGATTGTCACTCTGGGCACAATGATGCCAAATGGGCTAAATGAGAAACTTAGCTTTGCCCCATTTTTGTAGAAAGTCAGTTGTAAGTGTTTTTTATGGTGTTTTTTGATTCATTTTTAATTGTTTGTTCTCCTTGTTTTAAAGTGATTTATTCATCATATTAACCTGTGCCCATGTGTTTCTTTGTGATCGGTGGTTCTCTGCAGCTCGTCGTGAATCTTGTCTTCAAGCACACCCTCTGAGCATCGATAAAAAGTCTACCATATGGAAAATTGTTTCAGGATTTGAAAAAGTCTGGAGACCAATTCTCATAAAATTACTGTTGTGGCTATGTAATGGCAATGAATATGAGAATAATTGCCGGGAGGTTTTATGTATACATAGAAAGTTCTGAGTTGATACTCAATTTTCCTGTAGTCCTAAATTTTGGTGAGTGATTAAACTCTATAGTTACTAAATGAGACTCTTTAAAACCTCTGGGCAATTATAATAGTGAAATATCGCACATATCATGCTGGGTTGTTTTTACTATGATAAGTTATATTTGGCACTATTGAATGATTGAATTGTATTGTAGGAATCTGATCATAACCTTGAGATAAATATATTTTTTTCTGGTTGATGCGGTTTTTGTCTCGGTGGGAATGTGGTATGACCACAGTACATTACGCTTTCTCTATGCTTTTTCTATGTTTTAAGCTTGCCGATCAATACGTACTGGGTAATCTTGGACATAAGTGTGATGTGACTGGTGCTGCATTAGCCCCCGTTTATCTCCTGGTGATGTGTGTGGGTCTGGGCACGCGCTCTCTGACAGTCCTCTTCGGGTAAGACACTTCACGGCCTCCGTTCACCCAATGCGCATGCTCGGTGACGTCATTGGGAGATTTCTCCCTGAGTCTGCGCGTTGGAGTTGGAATGCTGTGGCTTGTTTCACATCACTTGAGGCTGTTCACTGCGCGTGCGCCGCGCTGACACGCGCACATCACCTGGAGCTTAATTAAAAGAACACATGGGTATTTAGTACGAACAACTGGGGAATGAGCGCACTTCCGCCCCTGCCTCCATCCTGCTGAAGAAGCGATAAGCGACACGCGTCCGGGACTGGGAGCTGCATTCCTTCCCCCCACTGCTGTGTGTTTGGTGCTCCGATCATTGTCCAATTAATGGGTAAGCCTTTAATATACTCTTTATATTGATTGTATGATCTTTTTATATGGCATTTACCCGGGACTATTTGGGAGCTGTATAATGACTGGTGACAGCGATTTTTTTTCTGTTAGCTGTAACTAAGATAGGGGATTTACTTGTTTTGTCCTTCTATTTTACACTATCCAGACACACATATGTACTTTTGTGGGGGGTGGATGTTAGGGAGAGGTCCTCCTTATACCTTTTGATAGATGAATCATGTGATTTTATACTAGTGTGTATTTATATGTTCAATAAAAATTGATGTTTTTTGGAAAATCATACTCCTATGTGTATGTGGTTCTTTTTGGGACACATATATACCATTTGAAGTCTGTTGATGGAGTTATTCCAGTTATTAATCCACACATAAGGGAATCATAAGAAATTATTACTATGATACTGCATTTTTTCCCTTTGTCTTTGGTCTTGTTTAAAGTGCTGAGGGTACGTTGCCCCTGTCCAAAATGGGGCCTCCTCCTCTTCCCAGCTCCTCTGCTAACACCCGTGGGCCGGGGGGTCCTGCACACAGCGCAGCGGGGCTGCCTGTCAGGATCGACTTACCCCCATCGGCGGTGACAGCAGGGGACTTCAACAGCCGCAGCTTCCCGGCTCCCAGGGGGCTCTGCAGTAGCGGCTGCTTTTCGGGTGCCGCTCCGGAGCCTGTCTGCGCATGTGTTGCAGAACGAGGAGGCGCTGCGTCCAGGAAGGGAGTTGCTGAGGTGACGATCTGTCGCTGGGTCCGGGAGGTCTCCGCTTCCCGCGGAGCAGCAGCAGATGAGACCGCCGACTGCGTCGCCACCGAGGGATCCACCCGCTGCGGCCGCAGGGCCCGGTCTGAAGGTAAGCGTGCGCCATCTTGTAATGGCGTCTCTGGGCTGTGCTGTCGGACGGTCTTCGGCGCCTCCGCTGGTCCGGGTCCCTCATCTCCATAGGGGGTCACTGCGACCACCCCGGAACTCCGCAGCTTCACCGCTGACCCCTGCGACTCCACCATAGGCCCGGCGCCGGCTGCGAGATCCACAGGCCGCTGCTCCAGCTCCGGATGGAGCGAGACGCCAGAACCCTGGGGCTGGGTGAGGAAAGCCCCAATTTTGCTCTGTGATGTGGAGGGTTTCTTTGGGGTGCGGGCAGAAGCCTTTTTGCCTGTAGATTTGCCCATATTATAGCTTGAGCCAGTGTTTTTTGGGGTTTATAGAGAGGAGCACATGGAGGCAGCGTCCTCACTCGGCCATGTCCAGCTCCGCCCCCCCCAACTTCCTTTCCTTTGGCAACATGGGTCACAAGAGAGATTTGACAGGCTCTGAAAGTCCAAAATTGTGAGATGTCTTGCAGAGGGATGCAGCAGTCTTGAAATTGCCAAACATTTGAAGCGTGATCACCGAACAATCAAGCGTTTCATTGCAAATAGCCAACAGGGTCGCAAGAAGCGTGTTGGGCAAAAAAAGCACAAATTAACTGCCCATGAATTGAGGAAAATCAAGCGTGAAGCTCCCAAGATGCCATTTGCCACCAGTTTGGCCATATTTCAGAGCTGCAACGTTACTGGAGTATCAAAAAGCACAAGGTGTGCCATACTCAGGGACATGGCCAAGGTAAGAAAGGCTGAAAAACGACCACCTTTGAACAAGAAATATAAGATAAAACGTCAAGAGTGGGCCAAGAATTATCCTAAGACTGATTTTTTTTCAAAGGTTTTATGGACTGATGAAATGAGTGACTCTTCTTGGGCCAGATAGATGGGCCAGAGGCTGGATCAGTGAAGGGCAGAGAGCTCCACTCCGACTCAGACGCCAGCAAGGTGGAGGTGGGGTACTGGTATGGGCTGGTATCATCAAAGATGAACTTGTGGGACCTTTTCGGGTTGAGGATGGAGTAAAGCTCAACTCCCAGACCTACTGCCAGTTTCTGGAAGACAACATCTTCAAGCAGTGGTACAGGATGAAGTCTGTATCGTTCAAGAAAAACATGATTTTCATGCAGGACCATGCTGCATCACATGCATCCAATTACTCCACAGCGTGGCTGGCCAGTAAAGGTCTAAAAGATGAAAAAATGACATGCCCCCTTGTTCACCTGATCTGAACCCCATAGAGAACCTGTGGGTCCCTCATAAAATGTGACATCTACAGGGAGGGAAAACAGTACACCTCTCGGAACAGTGTCTGCGAGGCTGTGGTGGCTGCTGCACACAATGTTGATCGTAAACAGATCAAACAACTGACAATCTATGGATGGTAGGCTGTTGAGTGTCATCATAAAGAAAGATAGCTATATTGGTCACTAATTCTTTTGGATTTTGTTTTTGCATGTGAGATATGTTTATTTCTAAATTTTGTGCAGTTATATTGGTTTACCTGTTAAAAATAAACAAGTGAGATGGCAATATATGTTTTTTATTAAGGTGCCTAATAATTCTGCACAGTAATAGTTACCTGCACAAACCAATATCCTCCTAAGATAGCCAAATCTAAAAAAAAAAAACACTCCAACTTCCAAAAATATTAAGCTTTGATATTTGAGTCTTTTGGGTTGATTGAGAACATAGTTGTTGTTCAATAATAAAAAAATAAACCTCCTAAAATACAACTTGCCTAATAATTCTGCACACAGTATAATTTAAAGATACTGCTCGCAAAATGTAATATTCTACAACATAGTGCGGTGTTAGTCCTTAAATCATTCTTTTCATCTCTAAATACGCTAATAACTGGGTTTGTATGGGGTAATGCAAGGCCGAAATTGAAGCTAACTACCCTCCATAGGTCCAAATAACTAGCAGGGGCAGCGTTGTCAGATTTCTTTTTATTACTTAGCGGGCCAGCTAAAGGCCATATCCTCGTGGATGCTCGGCTCTTACTTCCCCAACTCTGAGAGTCATTTAGCTCATGCGGCGGGGACAAATTTTCTACTCTGCTTTCTTGAAGTGGAGAGATTGGGATAGCGGAGATTGCTGCCCCTTCATTGGCTGGCATGGCAGGTGTGGAGGCAAGCGAAAAAGGCCCTGCATTTCTCTGACGTCATAGCGGAAATGCTCCTATGGCAAAATTGTATTTTTCCATGTTATCAGATCACCAGCTCCAATCCAAGTTCAATGTTGCTAGAAGTCATTTTTGTTAGGTACTTGCATCCTTGGAACGGCGATCCAGCACCACATAAAAGGGATTCCTGGGACCATTCTAATATAGCCTTTTCCTTTGATAGGGGATACTACGGTCTCAGGGTCCGAAAGGGTTGATATCCTATTTATATACATACAGTGCCTTCCAAAAGTATTCGGCCCCTTGAATTTTTCAACCTTTTCCCACATTTCAGGCTTCAACCATAAAGATAAAAAAAATTAATTTTATGGTGAAGAATCAACAAGAAGTGGGACACATATTGTGAAGGTGAATGATATTTATTGCTTATCTTAAATTTTTGTAAGAAATAAAAAACTGAAAGGTGGGGCGTGCATTATTTGGCCCCTTTACTTTCAGTGCAGCAAACTCACTCCAGAAGTTCATTGAAGATCTGTGAATGATCCAATGTTGTCCTAAATGACTGATGATAAATATAATCCACCTGTGTGTAATGAAGTCTCCGTATAAATGACCTGCTCTGTGATGGTCTGTGTAATGTTTAAAGCACAGAGCATTATGAAGACCAAGGAACACAACAGGCAGGTCTGTGATAATGTTGTGGAGAAGTTTAAAGCCGGATTTGGTTGCAAAAAGATTTCCAAAACTTTAAACATCCCAAGAAGCACTGTACAAGCGATCATATTGAAATGGAAGGAGTATCATACCACTGCCAATCTACCAAGATCCTGCCGTCCCTCAAAAATTTCATCTCAAACAAAGACTGATCAGAGATACAGCCAAGAGGCCCATGATTACTTTGGATGAACTACAGAGATCTACAGCTGAGGTGGAAGAGTCTTCCCATAGGACAACACACTGCACAAATCTGGCCTTTTATGGAAGAGTGGCAAGAAGAAAACAATTTCTCAATGATATCCATAAATAGTGTCGTTTAAAGTTTGCCACAAGCCACCTGGGAGACACCAAACATGTGGAAGAAGGTGCTCTGGTCAGATGAAACCAATATCGAACTTGTTGGGCATAATGCCAAACGATATGTTTGGTGTAAAAGCAACACAGCTCATCACCCTGAACACACCATCCCCACTGTCAAACATGTCAAGCATCATGGTTTGGGCCTGCTTTTCTTCAGCAGGGACAGAGAAGATGATTAAAATTGATGGGAAGGGGGATGAAGCCAAATACAGGGCCATTCTTGAAGAAAACCTTTTGGAGTCAGCAAAAGACCTGAGACGGAGATGGAGATTTGTTTTTCATCAAGACAATGATCCCAAACATAAAGCGTAATCTACAATGGAATGGTTCACAAATAAACGTATCCAGGTGTTTAGAATGGTCAAGTCAAAGTCCAGACCTGAATCCAATCGAGAATCTGTGGAAAGAGCTGAAAACTGCAGTTCACAAACACTCTCCATCCAACCTCACTCAGCTCAAGCTGTTTGCAAAGGAAGAATGGGCAAGAATTTCAATCTCACGATGTGCAAAACTGATAGACATACCCCAAGCGGCTTGCTGCTGTCATCACAGCAAAAGGTGGCGCTACAAAGTAATAACTGGGACGAATATTGCATGCCCCAATTTTCAGTTTATTTTTTACAAAAATTTAAAATATTCAATAAATCTCGTTCACCTTCACAATTGTCCCACTTGTTGTTGATTCTTCACCATAACATTAAAAGTTTTCTTTGTTTGAAGTCTGAAATGTGGGAAAAGGTTGAAAAATTCAAGGGTGCCAAATACTTTCGCATGGCACTGTACCTACTGTCCGTGGGGAATGAATCCCAGCCTTTGGCAGTCAGGGAGAGGTGGGGGTTACTGGTACCGGTTCTAGGAAGTTTCGCCCCCAGGTACACTTCGCCCCCAGATACCTTTCGCCCCCAGGATGTTTCGCCCCCAGATACCTTTCGCCCCCAGGATGTTTCGCCCCCGGATGTTTCGGCCCCGGACGTTCGCCCCCGGATGTTTCGGCCCCGGATGTTTCGCCCCCAGCATTTAATTTCATCTTTCGCATCCGGGAAAGACCTGCCTGAACTGAACTTTGGCAGGTTCGCTTATCACTAATAATACACCATATGAGTCTAAGATATAGAATTCTGATCAAATTTATTTATTTTTTATTCTAAAACTTTGTTTTCTAGATAAGTAATTTTACAGACAGGAAAATAGGATTTCATTGCTTACTAAGGCTACTTTCACACATCAGTTTTCTGCATTCAGGCACAATCCTTTTTTTTCCTGATCCAACGGATCTGGCAAAAAATGTAAAAACCGTATCCACCGGATCCGTTATGCAGGATGTGTAAAAAAACGGATCCCGTGGATCCGTTTTGCATCCGTTTTTGCATCCGTTTTGTGTTTGTTTTTTTTTTTGTTTTTTTTGCTGGATCCGTTTTTCAAAACATTAAAGCATGCGCAGTTTACAAAAACGGATCCGGCAGCCGCATCCATTTTTTGCCACATTGCGCCGGATCCGGCGTCCATAGGCTTCCATTGTAAAACACGCCGTATCGCGCCGGATCCGGCACGATGCGTTTTTTTTGCCGGACAAAAAAACGTTACAAGATACGTTGCCTCCGGCCGCCTCTTTAATTAATTTTGCCGCATCCGGAAAAAACCGGATGCAACGCAAAGCCATCGGGCACTATCCGGTAGCAATGCAAATCTATGGGGATAAAACTGATGCGGTACCGGATCCGTTTTACCCGTTTTTTCCGGATTGTGCCTGATGGAAAAAACCTGATATGTGAAAGTAGCCTAAGGAGGTCGTGCCCCCTTGGTAGCAGAATGGATCCTGGCTCCTTGTGATACATTCAGGACTGCTTGTTCACAGCCCTCTGCAAAGCTCCCCTTCACCCTTCACTCGTGTGCTCTATCCTGGACAAGAGGAGGGCTCCCCCCCCCCCCGCCTGTGTAAAGCCGTTACAGGACGGAACACATGGGGGGGGGACTTTGCAGAGGGCTGTAAACCAGCAGCCCTATATACATCATAGGGAATATATTGTTAGTTGCATGCTCCTGTGCAGCCGCGCTCTAGAATCCATCCACAAGCACTGCTACTAAGGAGAAACAACCTCCTTAGCAACCACTGAAATCCTGCAGCACATGGAGCTTTAACTTGGATGAGACTTTTCACACAGAAGTGAACCTGCTGGGAGGTCTCCTTTGGAATGAATATCATGGGCACAGGTACAATAACATAACTTGTTTTTTGTAGAGTTATGCTTTAACTGTATATATCAAAACTGTTAGGCCTTGTGCGCACTAGGCGTTTTTGCTGCGTTTTTAGCGGCATTTTTTACCGCGTTTTGTGCTGAAAACGCAGTGACATTGCTTCCCCAGCAATGTCTATGGGTTTTCAGAAGTGCTGTCCGCACACAGCGTTTTTTTGTAGCTGCGTTTTTGTGGTGACCACAAAAATGCAGCATGTCAATTATTTCTGCGTTTTTCACTGCGATTTTCACCCATTGAGTTCAATGAGATGTTCAACAACGCAATGAAAAACGCATATAGCTGCGTTTCTATGACTAAAAACGCAGCTATAAACACAAGGGGTGGGCAGTATAGTGACGTGTACAGGAAGAGGATCCCTTCTGTTGGTAAACACAGAAGCATGAATCCTCCCGGTACCGTCACCGCTGCTTCCACAACCCGCCCGGTGCCACATCAGCTCCGTGCGGCGCCATGTCTGGGCGGGAGTTGGAGGCAGCGGCGAAAACAAAAGTGAACAGTAGAAAAAAAAAAGTCATATATACTCACCTGTCTGCAGGGTCCCGGTGCCATGCTCGCTCCTGTCCCGGTCTCGCCGCTCTGGCTGTGTGCAGTCTCCCCGGGGCACGTACGAAGCTTGCAGGACCTGGCGGTGGATCACCTGATGCAGTCACCTGACGCATCAGCTGATCGTAATTCTCGCGATGTCGCCGGCTTTTTCGCGCCCGGCCGGCTATCAGCTGATCCTGCCGTCAGGAGACTTCATCAGCTGATTACCGGCAGCTCCTGCAGCGATGGGACAGGATCAGACTCTCATCCGATCGCCCCAGGAGCTGCCGGTAATCAGCACAGACGTGAGTATGTATTTTTTTTTTTTTTGCACCGATGCATCAGCTGATTGTATAATCGGCTTTTATACAATCAGCTGATGTGTGATGTGCTTCAGCCCTCAGAACCTGACACATCATCTGATCGCTTTGCCTTCCAGCAAACCGATCAGATGATATTGGATCCGGATTGGACGGCGCGGGACCCTGACCCAGGATGACTGCGGAGGGGGGTTCTTTATTTCAATAAAGATGGAGTCACTAATTGTGTTGTGTTTTATTTCTAATAAAAATATTTTTCTGTGTGTTGTGTTTTTTTTTTTATCATTACTAGAAATTCATGGTGGCCATGTCTAATATTGGCGTGACACCATGAATTTCGGGCTTAGGGCCAGCTGATAAAATACAGCTAGCCCTAACTCCATTATTACCCAGCGAGCCACCCGGCATCAGGGCAGCTGGAAGAGTTGGATACAGCGCCAGAAGATGGCGCTTCTATGAAAGCGCCATTTTCTGGGGTGGCTGCGGGACTGCAATTCACAGCGGGGGTGCCCAGAAAGCATGGGCACCCTGCACTGTGGATTCCAATCCCCAGCTGCCTAGTTGTACCCGGCTGGGCGAAGCCCACGTCATTTTTTTTTTTAAATTATTTCATGAAATTCATGAAATATAAAAAAAAAGGGCTTCCCTATATTTTTGATTCCCAGCCGGGTACAAATAGGCAGCTGGGGTTGGGGGCAGCCCGTACCTGCCTGCTGTACCCAGCTAGCATACAAAAATATGGCGAAGCCCACGTCATTTTTTTGGGGGGCAAAAAACTCCTGCATTCAGTCCTGGATGGAGGATGCTGAGCCTTGTAGTTCTGCAGCTGCTGTCTGCTCTCCTGCATACAATGAACATTTTGAAGAAGGAAATGACATCAGACCTTTTTTTTTTTTTCATCAACAATCTTTAATGGCATTGAGCAAAAACGCAGCAAAAAACGCACCAAATCGCGGCAAAAACCCATGCGTTTTTATCGCTTTTTTTTAGCCGCGGGTGCGTTTTTTGAGACAAAAACGCACATAAAAACGCAGCGTGAAAAAACGCCTAGTGCGCACATATGCTTAAAACAAGAAACCTAAAAAGGTATAGAGGGGAAGGATTAGAGAAAGAGAAAAGACAAATTACAGGTTATAATGCTTGAATTATTTTACAGCTAAAAACACTGCTCTCAAAACATACAATATGTGACCATGAACTAAAATTCAAATCTGTAGGCAATGCCTCTCAGATAATCCATTAAGCTTCTATTATTGAAATCTTGCACGATAAGTTTAACCCTTGCTGAAATTGCAGCATACTTTTTGTTTCTTGCAGCGATGGGACTTCCTGCTATTATCTGAATAATTTCCAAACTATGGAGCTCTTGCTGATGTTTCAGACAGTTAATGAACTGGTATATATTTTGGAAAAGAGTACCACATGTTTCTCGACAGCTACGGTGCCATCCTTCAACATCATTATTTTTTCTGGAATGTTCGTTCATGCACATTCCAGAGGTGAACTGGAAACAAAGGTGCTTGACGTCTTCTGCGATTCATTTGACCGATATAGTTGTCTTTAAAATAGTTGGCAATAGGTATTGCTTCTTGTGGAAAGTCAGGATCTTCCACCAATTCGTCAAATGATTGCACAACATTCTGTGGTGGTACAAAGGCCAGGGCAGGTATCATGCGTATCCAACGGGCAAATGCATGGTCACCTTGGTATTGCATCTTGAGTCCTTCATTTTGAACTTTACGCCAAACCGACTGTGATAAGTGGAAAAAGCAACCAGTCTTGTCAAGGTTGGGGAATTCACTTTCAAATGCCTGTATTGTAGCTAGTTCAAAATCCAACATCAAGTTGTCTGGCTGAAGTCCAGGCTGCAAGTTTTTCAGCTCTTGCAGCAACCTCTGGTATGTAGAACGGCTCTTGTCTGTCAGCAAGGCGTACACTAGCGGAACAACAAGGCCGCTATGGACTACATGGATTGTGTAAAGTTGCTTAAACAAGGCTGGTGTAGTGAAAAACATGCCATCAGCAAACCACTCTTTACTTTGTGCCAGTAGATGGAGCTTGTCTCTTGTTCCAAATATCAACATACGGCTGTGTCCATTTCCTAATTTAAAATGAAAGTATTAGTAGAGGAAATAACAGAAAAAGTGTAACAAGCAGCAGACAGAGAATTTTGGGATGAATTCACAAAAAAAATATCCTAATCAGAAGCCTCTGTTCATATCTCACATTAAAAACTCACATTTTGCTCCAGATTTTCTGATTTCATATTAAAAAAACTGAAGCAAAATCTAGTATGAAGGGGCCAACCAATAGTTTTTTACAACATATATTGTCCCATTGGAAAATGATAATTTTTGTGTAAAATTACTTCCAAACTTGAAATAGGTCACAAAAAAAATATTTGACAGCCGCATCCAGACGCAGCGTGCGGCTGGATGTCTGAATGAACGACTGGGCGGGCCCCCCGCCTGAATGGGCATTCCATTCAGGCGGATGGGCGCGCTAGTCGTCGGGTGGGCGGCGCGGACGTTCGTGACGTCCGCCCTGCCTATGCTGTCTCATTTAGAGGATTGTGCAGAGGACACAAACCTGTCAATCAGACGGCCAAAGAGATACCGCCAGCGACTAAAGTAAATTCCGATTTTGCCCGCGATTTTGCAGCGATTTGAAAAACGGAATTGAAATTGCGTCTCTCTCCCCTCTGGAGCGCTCACCGGGAGCGCTACGGCGGGGTTGACAGGGGCATGCATGTAACTCATGCATGCCGGTAGCTGGCGGGCTCCCCTGACCCCGCTCGCTGCTCCGTGCGGCTCCGTACCGCCCCCCCCCCCCCCACACTCTACCAGCTTCAGTGTGTCGGCTCGGCGGCTGAAGTGAGCAGAGAGTGACCGTGCCCTATGCAGAAGCCCATCTAAGCCGGGATAGTGGGTTAACAATTGATGGACAACAAGGTTCAACACGTGAGCCATACAAGGGACGTGTGTCACCTTGCCCCGGCGAAGGGCCGCACCCAGGTTTGCAGCATTGTCGCACATGGCCTTCCCTGGCTGCAGGTTGAGTGGAGACAACCATTTACGAAACTCGGACCGCAGAGCTGACCACAACTCATCCGCTGTGTGACTCTTATTTCCAAGACATTTCAAGGTAAAGACCGCTTAATGCCGTTGAGCTCTGCTGCCAGCATAGTAAGGAGGTGTGTGGGATTCCTTGTGCACAGTTACAACGCTGGTGGCTTGACCAGGCAGGCTTGGGGCAGAGGTACAGGACCCAGACGAGGTTGAGGAGGCAGAAGCAGTGGAGGAACTTCGACATACAGAGGATTGACGCACAAGTCTTGGGGACGGCAAGACTTGTTCAGCAGACCCTTCTCCATCTATCACCATAGTTACCCAGTGCCCAGTCAGCGACATGTAACGCCCCTGTCCATGCTTACTGGTCCAAGTATCGGTGGTGAAATGCACCCGGTCATACACAGAGCCTTTCAAGGAAGCGGTGATGTTGTGTGCGACATGCTGG
Organism: Anomaloglossus baeobatrachus; assembly: GCF_048569485.1. Taxonomy (NCBI): domain Eukaryota; kingdom Metazoa; phylum Chordata; class Amphibia; order Anura; family Aromobatidae; genus Anomaloglossus; species Anomaloglossus baeobatrachus. The sequence continues at coordinate 314,719,665 of NC_134354.1, read as the reverse complement.
TGTAGTGCAGGCACACCTTTCTTGGAGAAGTAGTGGCGAGTGGGCATCTGGTACTGGGGCACTGCGATGGACATAAGGTCTCAAAAATCCTCTGTGTCCACCAGGCGGAAAGGCAGCATTTTGATAGCCAAGAGCTTACAGAGGGATAAAGTCAACCTCTTAGCTTTGTCATGGCTCAGAGGAAATGGCCTTTTATTTTTCCACATTTGAGGGACAGAGATCTGGCTGCTGTGTGGAGACGGTAGTGAGTAGGGTGTCCCTGGAAAAATGCAGGTCTGTGAGGAAAGTGCAGGCGGAGACATGATGTTGCCTTCATCCAAAGTTGGTGCTCTCGATGTCTGAGAGCGCTGAACACCAGCACTTGTTTCCCCTTCCAAACCAACTGACGACCTGCCAAGCAAACTGCCTGTTGCGGTTAAAGTGGTGGAAGGTTTGCGTGGAACACCAGGTGTGACAGCTGTCCCCACAGTCATAGAAGATGAAGAGCGCGCAGATGCACTGGAAGGGGTTGGCCCGCTCCGCTAGGCCGCATTGCAGCACAGTGAGCTTCCCACTGGGATTTATGCTTGGTATTCATGTGACAATTCATGGAAGAAGTTGTCAAACTGGTGAGGTTTTGGCCTCTACTTATAGATTGCCGACAAAATTTGCAGATCACATGATTTGGGAGATCCTTTGCAAGGTCAAAAAAGGACCAGCCTAGGCAAGGTTTAGAGGCCATGCGACCTGCAGAGCCACCCCGACTTGTGCTCAGAGGCAGAGTGGTGGCTGAGGATGCACTTGTTGACATGCTTCCAGTACTCCGACTCTGTCCAGTAAGGCGCAAGGTAACTTCGTCATCAGTTGCATCCTCCTCCACCACCTCTGGTGACCTCCTCGAGTGCCTAACTGTGGGTTGACAGTAAGTGGGATCTAGAACTTCATCATCAAGCGTTGTTTGCACTCCCCTCGCCCTCAGACCTAACCTCTTCCTGCCCTGACTGAATAATTAAGTTGTCATCCCAATCTGGTATCTGCGTCTCATCGTCATCAGTATGTTCCTCATTGTCTCCACCAACAGGTGTTACAGTTTGGGAATGAGGGTCTACATTATGCTCAGAAACTTTGTCATCAGGGCCGGAATCTGAGTCACAAAGCTTCTGGGCATCACTGCAGACCATTTCCTGGTCTGTACTCACTGTAGCTTGGGAGCAGACCTCTGATTCCCAGCCTGTAGTGTGACTGAACAGCTCTGGAGACTCAGCAATCTGTTACACCATACTCTGCAGGGCGGGTGGAGACTTGAGAGCTGGGAGAAATCAAGTGTGATTGGGCTGACAACTCAGAGGACTGTTGTTTTTTTGATGTTGAGGTGGAGGAGAAGCCACTTGTTGGAGCACTTGATATCCATTCAAGCATGTGCTTTTTTTGTGCATCATCTACCTTTGTTACAGTTGTTTTGTTCCGTAAAAAAGGTAGCACATCGAATTGTCCACAGAAAGTAATAGACCTCTTACTTTTGCTGGAAGATGGCCTATCTTCAACAGATGTTAATGTAGCTTTCCCACCTTCCCTACGGACACAAACTTTTTTTCCTTTTCCAACACTCCTGTTCCCCTTTCCACCAGCATCTGTCCTTTTGCCACTCATTTTGTTAGCGACAAGATTCGCCACTTAAAATGTGGTAGCAAAAATTGAGAGGTGGTGTAGATTGCAGAGGTGGTGTAGCTTTATTGACAGCTGAAGAAACTACACTGACTATCCCTGACAATGCAACTATGGCCCTAAAACTGGCAGCACTGTTTGCTATAAAAATAGCGTAGCAAAAAAGGGCAGGAGGGTAGAATGCAGAGGTGGGGGAACTTGCTTGGTACCAGTGGGACACTAAGTTACTATGGCAGACACTTTTTGGATGCCACGAAGTTTCAGCACTCTTTGCTATAAAAATAGCGTAGCAAAAATGGGCAGGAGGGTACAGTGACCGGGTTCTGTGGGTCAGTGGACAGGAAAGGAACACTAACTTAGTATTCCAGACACTTTTAGGATGGCAGAAAAAGTGTCAGCTCTTTGTGCAAATAAAATAGCATGGCAAAAGTGGGCAGGTGGGTATACTGCCCGGGTTCTGTGGGTACCAGGACAGGAAAGGAAGCCTCACTTTTTATCCCTCCTAATGATGAAATGCAGCAAGGAATTCCCTGAGCTGAGGTACGCAGACGCTGTTATCTAAAGCTGTACACAGCATTTGCACGGACCTGCCTAGCAGCTATGGCTAGGAACGCCTGGAAATCAGCCCTGAAAAAAGCTGAAATAGCCTGCAGTCCCTCCCTGATCCCTACAGCGCTGTGTAGCTTGCACTATGTTTATTTTTGCACACAACAGGATCAGCAGCGGCAGCAGCAGCGTGAGCGGTGACTGTCACCCACACGCAGAAGGCAGATAATGGCGGCGTAAGGGAAAATCGCCGTATTTATAAAGCAAGGACATGTGACATTCACAGCCTATGACATATGCCCTTGCTTGTCTGGCAAAAATCCACTTACCTGTGTGTGTCTGTGATTGGCTGACATCCTGGCCCGCCCCTCTGCACGCGCGCTTAGGAAAAAAAAAATGGCGATCGGCATTCTCTCAGCAGTGCACCACAGATCTAAACCGCGTCCCCCCGCATACTATACGCTGAAATTTGATAATAGTGTGAATCACAGTGACTCACACTATTACAGTGAAAAGCCAGCTAGTAACTAGCTAGGCTTTTTGCTGATCAAACCGTTCTCGAACGGAACTTGAGCTGTCTAGCTTTTATCAAAAAGCTCACGTTCGAGTTCGATCTCGAGCACCCCCAAAAATCACTCGAACATGAAATTGGCGAACCTCGAACGTCGCTCAACTCTACTGAGGGCTCAGTGTGCTGCTAGAGCAGGGTTTGGCTTCCGCCCGTACTTAACATGCATCCATAAAGAAAGCTCCGCGCGCTGCTGAAGTCCTATACAAATCCTTTATTGCATTACAAAGCTCCAAAAGTGCCAGACCACCATCACCTGTAGGTATGTAGGTATGTGTGTGTAAATATGTATATATGTATATATGTACATATATATATATATATATATATATATATATATATATATATATATACATCACATCACATCACATCACATCACATCACATCACATCACATCACATCACATCACATCACATCACATCACATCACATCACATCACATCACATCACATCACATCACATCACATCACATTCACATTCACATTCACATTCACATTCACATTCACATTCACATTCACATTCACATTCACATTCACATTCACATTCACATTCACATTCACATTCACATTCACATCACATCACATCACATCACATCACATCACATCACATCACATCACATCACATCACATCACATCACATCACATCACATCACATCACATCACATCACATCACATCACATCACATCACATTCACATTCACATTCACATTCACATTCACATTCACATTCACATTCACATTCACATTCACATTCACATTCACATCAACATTCACATTCACATTCACATTCACATTCACATCAACATTCACATTCACATTCACTCTGTTCGGGCGTACAGTGTATGTGTGTATATGTATGTATATGTGTGTATATATATATATGTATACATTATATACATATAAGCTCTAGCTCTGCAGATTTGATCGGAATTAATTCCAATCTTTCCGTATGATAGGATCAGATCGGGCCGATCTTTCCAGTGATCGGCCAACACTAGTTGGAATCAGTAGGCCTCACTACATTGTATTACCCTCAAAGTTTCCCTTGAAGGCAAAAATCACATAGTATTTTATATCAGCATCTTATAGTGTAGCATTTTTCACATTTGTGCAAAAGAAACTTTGCAATAATTATGCATAATGGAATTGTTTTAATACAATGTTAAATGGTTAAGTAGCTTACCAGAGTCATGCAGAAGGAACTGCTGCTGGACACCATTAATACTGATCTCCTTGAACTCCAGGGGGATAACAAGTTTATCAAGGGTTTGAGGTAACCTTGGGATATTGCCAAGTTGCCTTTCTAATCGTATTGTTCTCTTCAGTGATGTTTTCCTTGGGAGAAGTGATACAACATTACATTGGGCTCCTGAAATGACGTCTGTGAGAATCTGTTGTGGTGTCTCCTGTGTTGTCCTTGCCCTGGTGACTGCCTCATTAACAAGTCGGATTGCTTCAGGTCTTGCAGCTTGTGCTGCATGACTGTGAAGATTGACTACTTTCACAACTTCGCCAGATTCTTCATCGGTCCAAACACGTCCCTTGCAAGTCGACCGTTTTTCACATACCCAGATGGAATGGACATAATCAGCGGTTCTTTTGGAAAATAAGTAAATGTGATTCTCATAGACCAACTTCCTCCTTCCACGTTTGGACAGAACTGAATTCATAGTTGTAGAAAGTGAATTGCTGTGGAAGCTGACTGATTTTTTGTGGCAGCACACTTCTCTCTTTGTGGAGATTTCAGACACTGCTATATTCTGATGTACAGATGGATTAAAACCTAGTCTAATGTAACTTGCAGGACATCTGACTTGCTACTTGTTACATCTGCAACAAAACTTGCAACAAAGCAGGTCAGTGCTGAGTCAGGTAAAAGTTCAATTGTTTTGATTTTAGGCCTCTTGCACACTGTAATTTTAGAGTGGTTTCACACTCGTGTTTGAGGCTGCCAGAGGTCAATCCACTCTGGATCTGACATGCTGGCATTCCGCTTGCATTGCCCATAGAAGTGAACGGCTGGGTTCCGCGATCTGCAGCCGCCCGTTCGCTTTCATAATGCCGCATTCCGCTATCAGTGTCAGAACAAAAAGAGCATTTTCTTCTTTTCGTTCCGCTGCAGGTTAGCGGAACGGCGGCATTACATAAGCGAATGGGCGGCCTGTAGTACATATGTAGCGGAAGTGTGAAAGCACCCTTATGCTGCCACTATTTTAGAACTCCAAAGCACGTGCTTTACTGGCATTTTTGAGAGCGCTTTTGTAAGCGCTCTCGGTAATGACCCATAAAATACAGGCTATTGATGAACGCTAAGTGCTCAAAAATAGCTCCTGTAATAAAATAAAAAGAGCTGGCCGAAACAACACCTCGCTTTTCCAGCCATTGACATATATTCAAAATTGGCAATCTTCTTAGCGGTTTTCCAGTGCTTAGCACTTGGGTAAGTGCCTACTGTGAAAGGGGTCTTAGGGCTAAAACAAGGCCGAAATTCCCTGCCTAATTTGGGGTCGACACATCTGGGGGCAAGAAGCTGGGGGCGAAATATCCGTGGGAGAACTGCTGTTGGCGAAATGTGCGGGGGCGAACTGCCGGGGGCGAAACGTCCGGGGGCAAAACGTCCGGGGGTAAACTGCTGGGGGCGAAATATCCGGGGGCGAAATGTGCAGGGGCGAACTGCGGGGGGCGAAACGTCCGGGGGCGAACTTGTGCGGGGGCGAACTGTACCTGGGGGCGAAACTTCCAACTCCCACTGGTACCGAATATTCAGAAGGGTGACTGGGAGGAAGTTTTGGAATCGCCCACTAAGGTCCGTTAACAAAATGATCCAAATCTACATACAGTGGAACCTTGGTTTATGAGATCAATCCGTTCTGGAAGTATGCTTGTAAACAAAGTTACTCATCTAGCAAAGCAAAATTTCCCATAGGAAATAATGCAAGCTCAGACAATTCATTCCACAACTTGTTCAATGTCCCATTCTGGTCCCCTATTGTGCCATTCCACACATGCACAAACATGCACACACACCATTATGCTGACCTTACCTTCCGTTCCATCGCCGGCCTCCAAGTTCTTGTAGTCCGCAGGTACATGTGTATCGGGTAACCATCGCGATCGATTCCGGAGCATCCGCTGGCAGCGCGCTGACGTCAAAGGCATGAGCCGCTTGCCTCTGGTTAGCGCGCTGCCTCTGAGAAGCGGCTGACAGCGGAAGTTCCTCCATCGTCGCGATGGTTACCAGATACACATCCTGTACCAGCACACTACAAGAACTAGGAGGCCTGCGAGAGAAGGTAAGGTGAGCATAGTGTGTGTTTGTGTGTGGTTGTATGGACTGCAAGAGCGGGTCAGAGCTCGGTGAAAGTATGGAACTGGAAGTGTGTGGGGTGAGTATTTGCTCGTACAGCAAAGCTTGCTCGTAAACGGAGTTACAAATTTACAGCAAGCTTTGCTCGTATAGCGCAATACTCACACACCAAGTTACTCGTAAACCGAGGTTCCACTGTAATACACCAGGCATATCTTACCCCACTGAAATTATTTAAGATGCGACACCGGGAGACAGAGTGTCCCCGGTGCTATGGGGAGGATGCAGACTTCGTCCATATGATCTGGGGCTGCCCCGTAATTGCCACTTTTTAGCGTGAGGCGGTATCTTTTCTGCCCTCCCTGGCCTCCTTAACTATACCTCTCGACCCACTTCTCTGTTTGTTTGGAGTCCTGGACGAGGGAACTTGGTCTCATCACCACAAAATCATCCTCCGGGAGATCCTATTTATGGCCAATAAACTCATTGCTCTGCGATGAATGGGCAGTTCCACCCACGATGGTGCGCGCATGGATGGAGCTAGTAAATGCAATGCTCCCCTATGAGTACAGTATATCAAAATAGGGGCTGCCCTGAGAAATATAATGAGGTCTGGGAGATGTTGAATTTCTCTACTTCGACGTTACCCATTTAAAAGTGATAATCTTGTGAGCTGCTCTTTCCCTCTTACATTATAGTTAATATATTATGGTCTGGTATTGTTGAATGCTCCTTGGTTTGCGCCTATGGTATAAACTGTCACCTCAATACCTTTTTTGTTTTTTTTTCCTCTTGTTCTCTGTGTCTGGTTAAGGTGTATATGCACCCCAGGTACCTGGAATGTGTTCTCCTTGTAGCGGATTCTTAGTTTTCTATGTATGCACTGTTCATGTTGTTATCTTGTTCCTGACTTATTTCTGTTCCTGTAATAAACGATTAAATAAAAATAAGAAAAAAATAAATCACAATTTTCTCCAGTTACCCTTGTGTGAAAATCTCAAATGTGTAGCTAAAGCAACAGTTTTGTGGCAAAAATGTCTTTTTTGTAATTTCCACAGCTCAGTGTTATTAAATTCTATGAAGCGCCTGCGGCCTCAAGGTGCTCACTACACCTCTAGATAAATTTTCCTGACTTGTGTAATTTCCAAAATGGGGTCACTTGTGTGGGGTTTACACTATTTAGGCACATCAGCGGCTCTGCAAACAAGACCTGGCATCTACCTATTTCAGCCAGTTTTTCACTCCAATAGTCAAATGGCGCTCCTTCCCTTCCGAGCCCTGCCATGCGCCCAAATAGTAGTTTTTGCACCACATAAGAGGTTATCCCTGTACTTGGGAGAAAATTGACTATAAAATGTGTGTATTTCTCCTTTCCCCTTGTAAAAAACAAAATATGGGTCTAAAGCAATATTTTTGTTTTTGTTAATTCCTGTGAAACACAAAGGGTTAATAAACGTCTTGGATGTGGTTTTGAGCACTTTGAAGGGTGACTTTTAAACTGGTGTCACTTTTGGGTATTTTCTGTCATATAGACCCCTCAAAGTCACTTCAAATATGATGTGGTCTCTTAAAAAAAAAAAATATATATATATTTTGTTGGAAAACTGAGAAATTGCTGATAACTTTGAGCCCTTCTAACTTTGTTAGAAAGTTTAAAAAAATGATGCTGATGCAGAGTACATATATGCTAAATATTTATTATTTATTTTGTGAGATACAACGATCTGGTTTAAGGGCATAAAACATTTTGAAAATTGCGATATTTTCAATTTCTTTGCCAATTTTTTTTTTTTTTTTAAACACCAAATTTTATTCCAAATTTTCATGTGCATTACATCTTATTAAACAATATAGCAAGTATGGATTCACCATGTCCATTAACAGGTTATTGGCAATTAACTATTCCTCCTGTTTCCCTTGTTTTCCCCCCCTTAACTATGTTTCGTCTCCCTTCTATTCTAAAATAACCCCCCCAACAACTTAGCACACTTTTCCTCCTGTCTAGCCCACACGAAGAATACCAAACAACGCCACATTTTGTAATTATTTTTTTTTCCAACCCCATGCCTCTAGATGAATCATTTGCCTTCTTATCACACCTTCACATTATGGCTGTTTTAATTTCCCCAATGTTCCCTTAATGTCTTCTAGTAGATACCACTCTGTGTACGTGAAGGGGGTAACTGTTTGTATTTCTGTAGCTTCACATTGTTTTTCAATGAATTTTCTCCATTTTTTAAAGAATATGTCGGTCAAACCGTCTGTTTTTTTCTGCTGTCCTCTGTTCAATTCTAAGTAGCATTTTAATCTGCCTCATTACCTCGTCTTCTGACGGAACTTTGCCTTTGAGCCATTTGCCCAGCAAAGCCCTTTTTCCTATTATGGCTATACTATGGAACAGCTTTGGTATTCTATCCCTTTTTTCACTCACTCTTGCCATTTGTTCAACATGGTCATCATGAAAAATCCATATCAATGGGTCCATCGCCACCTCTACCCCCCATATATTAGTTATTAGCGCCTGCATTTTTTTCCAGAATTTTTGACTCTCTGGGCATTGCCAAATCTCATGTAACAGATCAGTGTTTAGCATCCTACATTTGGGACAATGTACTATCTTATTAACCTTCTGTTTGTTTGGTATGTTGAAGCCATAGATCGCCCTGTGCATCAGTCTAAAATGTGTGTCCCTCCAGCCCTCATTAACCACCTCTTTTCTCATTCTCATCCATCCTCTTAGTATCCTGTCCCCTGCTGTTTCATCTCCCAATTGTCTCACCCATTTTCCCAGGATCTCGTCCGTGCTTAAGGGAACTATCACCTCTCGTAAAGCTTTGTATAGTGAAGTTATGTTAATCTCCTGCTGCTCCTGCATAATAAGTTGGTCCATGTCATTTATCTCTTGTTCCTTCCCGACATCTCTCAGTAGCTGCATTATACCTTTCTCTATCTGTTTATATTGTATAACTTGGAATGGAGATAGCCCATATTTTGTCACAATTTCTTGACAGGACAACCATCTATTTTCTGTCTCATGAAGTAGATCTTTCACCCCTTTTATACCTTTTCTCCTCCATTCTATAAATAATTTGTTTTCCCTGCCCGCTGGGAATTCCGGGAAACTCAATATGTTTAAGTATTTAGATATTCTCCAGGATAAGTTGATTTTTTTTTCTCACCGCCTTCCACGCCATCACTGTATCTTTGCATAGTAATGAGTTTTTAATGTGCCGTGGTATGTTAGCAAGTGACGTATGGGTTTACAGAACTCACCTTCCAATCTCACGTCCGAGTAACCGTTTGTCTTCCTTAACCAGTCTATTACATGTCTCATGAGGCACGCCAGATTGTACCCTCTAATGTTTGGCATTTTAATACCCCCCTTCTCCAGCGTCTGCATTAATTTCTCAGCCTTTATTCTCGTCCTTTTTCCCCTCCACAAGAAGGTAGAAAACGCCTTATTCAGCCTGTTTACGTCTGTGTGTTTTAATAATATAGGGATAGTCTGCATTGGGTATAATAGTTTTGAGAAACTCATCATTTTTAGAAGATGGTTCCTACCCAGTAGGGATAATGGAAGCCCCTCCCACATCTTCAATTCCCGTTCTATTTTCGTTATCAGTGGTTTAAAATTTAACTCGTATATCGATGCAGGTTGGCGTCCCACTTGGATTCCCAGATATTTAACGTGGGTTCTCGCTATTGGTATCCCATGAACATTGTCTCCCATTCCCCTAGCTGCCAACACCGCTGTGCTCTGTTGGTGTAGAAACAGTATTTCACATTTTGCCTTATTTAATTTAAAACCTGCCAAGTTTCCGAATTCCTCTATCCGTTGTAGTGTCAATGGGAGTTCCTTCTGGGGTTTATTCATAAACAATATAATGTCGTCCGCGAACAGGGCTGACCGTAGCACCTCCCCTCCAATGTTGATACCTTCAAAGCAATTTCCCTCATTCAACATTCTTGATAGGGGCTCGATCGCCAGGTTGAACAGGAGGGGGGACAGTGGGCACCCCTGTCTAGTCCCTTTAGTCCATGGGAAAGGTCTCGACAGAAATCCTGGTGTCGCCACCCTGGCTTTAGGATTCGCATATAATACTCTAATGAATGTTCTAAATGCTCCCTGAATGCCTACCTCATCCAGTGTGATCATGGCTGGAAATGCCCCCTTCTGTGGTTGTCCGTGCCTATTGGCATCCATTACTAGCATGGTTTTTCTTATATTTGTCACCGCCGATCTCCCCTTTACAAACCCTGATTGGGCCGAAGAGATTACGTTCGGCTAGTCTGTTGGCCATCAATTTGGTCAGTAATTTTAGGTCTTGGTTGATCAGAGATCGGTCTATAATTTGCTGGATTATCTAGGTTTTTCTCTCCCTTAGGTAAAAGTTTTATATATGCCGTGTTGAGGTAACTCGATATTTCCGTGCCTCCCAGTATTTTGTTAAACACACGTGTCAATATAGGTGAGATCTGCTCCTTCATCCCTTTATAGAATTCCCCATTGAACCCATCGGGTCCTGGAGCTTTATGTACGTTTAACTCTATCACCTTTTGGACTTCTTCTATTGTGACTTCTGCATTAAGACTAGCCAGCTCCTCTGTGCTGAGTCGGGTGAGGTTTATTTGTTTCAGCCATTCTGCCCCTCCTTCACCACCCTCATTCCCCTTACTATACAGTTTCTCATAGTAAACCCCCAGGATCTGGTTAATTTCCTGTGGTTTTGTGGATTTGTTCCCCTCCTTTCCAGTCATACTGATTATTGAAGTCATTGGTCGCCTTCCCTTAGCCAAATTGGCCAGTAATTTCCCTGCTTTATTGCCGTATTTGTGCAGGTCAACCTCCATTTGTGACCGTACTAGCTCTTCCCTTTTTCCTGCCCAAAGCTCGAACTCTTGTTTCGCCCCCTTCCATTCCTCTTTTGCTTTTTGGGACATAGTTCCCAAATATGTCATTTATTTTTCTCTAAGCTTATCACTAGCTTCTTGGTATTGTGTATGTGTATGTCTCTTGATTGTAGCAACATACCCCATTAGCCTCCCTCTCAGCACTGCTTTTGCTGCTTCCCAAAATAACATTGCATCTGTCTCATGTTCGCTATTGGTGTTGCTATACTCTTCCCACCAGCCTTTCAGAATTTTAACAAAATCTGTATCTCTAAGTAGAAAGGATGGGAACCTCCACAAATAATCCGATCCCCTCTGAACTGTGTCATTTATTTCTAAGGTCACCGGGCTGTGATCCGATATCACCATGTTCTCAATATCCACATCCCTGACCCTACTCAAAAATGATTGGTCAACCAGAATATAATCAATTCTTGACCATGCGTCATGCAGATGTGAATAGTGAGTGAATTCACGATCATATGGGTGCTGTAGCCTCCAACTGTCTTTCAGATTTGTGTCTTCCAGCAGCCTAGCCAGCAAGCCTTTTGTCGTTCTTGTCTGCCCACCTTGACCCCTGTTATGTCGCCTATCCTCCTCCTCTGAGACTACCGCATTGAAATCTCCTCCCACTATTTTGTTCTGTTCTGTGTCCATTCCCACTTTACTTGTGATAAGTTTGAAAAACGAATTCTGCTCCTTGTTGGGGGCATATATGTTGTGTATGCTAAACTCTCCCTGCGGGCTGTTTAATTTTATATGGACATATCTACCTTCCTCATCGCTATCTTGGGAAGTTATTGTATGGTTGAAATGTTTGTTTAATAGAATCATGACCCCCTGCTTTCCTTCCCGGGGAGCCCGACCCAACTACTTTTCCTACCCATAATTTCTGCATTCGAAAAAAATCTTCCTGTGGTAAATGCGTTTCCTGCAGCAGTGCGATATCTACTTTCAATCTTTTAAAATGTCTCAGAACCATCATGCGCTTGTGAGGTGATTTCAGACCTTTCACGTTCCATGTCACTATTTTAACCATATTCCCCGTTGTCCATGCTTTTTGTGTCGCTATATGTCCCCCCGTGTGCGTGGCTTTGAGTTTCCTCTAACTCCGCTGTGTGCTTACAACTATGTATTGCCTGGGCGCAACCTTGTGTCCCCATCTTGGCATTAACTATAAATCTGTTGGCTACCCCCCCAACTGCCCTCAGTTGTCTTTCGGTGTGCTTATAGCGTTGCTTTCCCTCAACCCAACTATTCAACCTAGATCTATTGTCAACTAACAACCCCTCAACTGTCGTCCCCCCCCCTTACATTCAATCGTCTCATCACTTCCATTTTTTCTGTGATGCTCCTGGCTCCGCAATCCCCTCTCAGCCCCCTAATTAACATTAACATTTACATATAGCTTGTCCCCCATTGAGCTGTTATCTGACACACCAGAGCAAGGCCTTCCTGGTCAATAACCGTGCCAGCTTACAATACCCCCTTCCTCATTGCCCATACATATTATTTGTTGCCTCTGATCTCAATTTCACTCCACCTCCCATCAGCATAAGTGACCTGGCTACCAGAGGAGCGATTTATCAGTAGATGCTAAAGAGAGAGAAACCCGGTCCCCCATAGATGTTAGGATCCCCCTACACCCCTGAGGGGGCAGGGCATCTTGGTCAATATAAATTGAAGAGGCGAGGGGAACTGAAGAGAAAAGAAAGGAAAAGCCTACAAGAAGAGAGGAGGAAAAGAAAAAGACCACAAGGGAGATGGGAAATGAAAATGAAAAGGAAGTGGGAAGTAGTAGTGGAAGTAGGAAGAGGAAGTGGGAAGGGAAGTAGGAAGTGGAGGAGGAAGTAGGAAAAGGGAGTGAAAAGAAGTGGAAGAGAAAGTAGGAAGTAGAAGAGGAAGTGTAAGAGGTAGTGGGAAAGGATGTAGGAAGTGGGAAAGGAAGTGGGACAGGAAGTAGGAAGAGGAAGTAGGAAGTGAAAAAGGAAGTGGCTTAGGAAGTGGAAGAGGAAGTAGGAATAGGAAGTGGGACAGAAAAGTGGAAGTAGGAAGTGGATGTAGGAAGTGGAAAAGGAAGTAGGAAGTGGCAGAGGAAGTAGGAAGAGGAAGGTGGAAGAGGAAGTAGGAAGAGGAAGAGGAAATTGAACAAGTAGTAAGAAGTGGCAGAGGAAGTGGAAGAGGAAGTATGAAATGAAAGAGGTAGTGTAAGGGGAAGCGGAAGGGGAGGTGGAAGAGGAAGTGGAAGCAGTAAGTAAAAATGCAATAATAAACAGTAGATGTTACTCATCCCCTTCATTCTGTCAGTCCCCTCTCTCTTGGGCCCCTCAGTTCAGTTCAAAATATCAATTCTTCTTGTAGCCTCTCTCATGGCGCTCCCTTCTTCTGGTTTCCAGGCCTACGCAACGGCGACCTCCTTGCCTCTGGGCTTCCTGCATGTATCTCCTTCCCCTCCATCCAGTCGTTCCGGCCCGATGCCCGGCTCTCCTCCTCTCTTCCATGCCGATCATGTTGCCTCTCCGGGAAGTCCTCCGTCTGGTTTCTGTTCTCCATCTCCTCCATCCAACTCTCCGCCTCACTCAAGTCTTTCGTCGCAAAAAGGGATCCATCACGTTTTGTTACTCTCAGTATTGCAGGATAGAGCAGTTGGAATTTTATGCCTTTACGATACAGCGCGGTACAAATCTTACTAAAAGCTTTCCTTTTGCGTGTAACCTCCGCCGAGTAGTCCCCGAAGATCAGCACTTTGTCCTTGTAAAGACAGTGGGGTCCTCCTTCCTCTAAATGCTCGCAGTAGCTCTTTGTCTTTGTATTCCAAGTATTTTATGATTACTTGGCGCGGCCTGGCTGGTCCCGTCACTCTCGTGCTGTCTTCCTTCCCACTTGTTCCTCCTGTGCCTGGACGCTCTCTTACAGGGCCCACTCTGTGCGCTCTTTCCACCCTGCAGTTGTGCGTCAGACCTAGCGCCTTGGGGAGCTCTGCTTCACATATGTTGTCCAATTGCCGCATGTTTATGGATTCCGGCAGGCCCACAAGCCTTAAATTGCTTCTTCTGGAGCGGTTTTCCAGATCCTCCAGTTTGTCTCTCATGGCGTGGGATCCCTCCACCATCTCCTGCAACTGCCCTTTAATGCTGTCACCTCGTCCTGTGTCAGAGATTCTTTGCTCCATCTCTGACATCCTGACTCCCTGCTGTGTGATCTGTTCCTTCAAGGGTGCTAGCGCTGCCCCCACCATGGCCTCTAGGGAGTCTTTGATCTTGTCTGCCAGGTGCACTGCCACTGCTCCAGCCAGACGGTCATAATCAATTTGCAGGCCTGAGAGCTGCTTGTGCTGCTGGGCTGTCCGCTGCTCGTGCTGCTGGGCTGTCCGCTGCTCGTGCTGCTGGGCTGTCCGCTGCTCGTGCTGCTGGGCTGTCCGCTGCTCGTGCTGCTGGGCTGTCCGCTGCTCGTGCTGCTGGGCTGTCCGCTGCTCGTGCTGCTGGGCTGTCCGCTGCTCGTGCTGCTGGGCTGTCCGCTGCTCGTGCTGCTGGGCTGTCCGCTGCTCGTGCTGCTGGGCTGTCCGCTGCTCGTGCTGCTGGGCTGTCCGCTGCTCGTGCTGCTGGGCTGTCCGCTGCTCGTGCTGCTGGGCTGTCCGCTGCTCGTGCTGCTGGGCTGTCCGCTGCTCGTGCTGCTGGGCTGTCCGCTGCTCGTGCTGCTGGGCTGTCCGCTGCTCGTGCTGCTGGGCTGTCTGCTGCTCGTGCTGTTGGGCTGTCTGCTGCTCGTGCTGTTGGGCTGTCTGCTGCTCGTGCTGTTGGGCTGTCTGCTGCTCGTGCTGTTGGGCTGTCTGCTGCTCGTGCTGTTGGGCTGTCTGCTGCTCGTGCTGTTGGGCTGTCTGCTGCTCGTGCTGCTGGGCTGTCCGCTGCTCGTGCTGCTGGGCTGTCCGCTGCTCGTGCTGCTGGGCTGTCCGCTGCTCGTGCTGCTGGGCTGTCCGCTGCTCTCTCAGCTGCTCTCCCTCCTCCATCCGTCCCTGCATACCACCGCGGCCCACGTCCGCCGCCATTTTGTGCTCCATGTGCTCTGCAGCATCCTGTTTCAGCTGTCTGCCGCTGCTCCGGAGGAGGTACCGCTCCATGCACGGTCGCCTCCCGTTCTCCGCCTCTTCCCGCGGCCGTGGGGCTCTTTTGGTCGGTGTGTGGAGCTGAGGAACGTGCGGAGCTCTGTCTCCCGTGTCCTCACATCACAGCGCCGGAACCGGAAGTTTGCCAATTTTTTTATATTTTCATAAATACAAACAAATCCTATTGACCGACATTTACCACTATTATGAAGTACAATGTGTGTCGAAAATTCATTCTCAGAATCACTGGGATCTGTTGAAGCGTTCCAGAGTTTTAACCTCATAAAGTGACGAACCAGAATTGGGAGGAAAAAAATGGCCTGGTCAGAAGGCGAAAACAGGCTCAGGGCTGAATGGGTTTTGATGGGATTGTCCAGTAATGAATAGCCCTTTATCCTTGTCAGAGGATTATGCTGCAAAATAGTTTGTCTTGTCCCTTGATTTCAGTGGGGTGATTTTGTTTTCCCCCACAACAAGTACTGTATTAGCAGGTTTTCTATTGTGATATTGTAATGCCTTTAATGCTATTACAGCTGCTGCTTTCCAGCAAGGGAAGATTCCACCCACTCCTTTTGCGCCACCTGCTGGAAGTGCCATGATTCCTCCACCACCTAGCTTAGGTAAATACATTTTGTGCTGCCTAAATTATGTGGCACCATGTTTGTTGTATGGTTTCAAATATATTATATGGCTGGTATTTTCATTTTCCCATTGTAGGTGGTCCTCCACGTCCTGGTATGATGCCTGCACCTCCAATGGCAGGCCCTCCAATGATGCCAATGATGGGACCTCCTCCACCAGGAATGATGCCAGTAGGACATGGTATGCTGATAAATTTTCACTGTTAGTCCAGAAAATTTATCTTGAATGCAATCTGATGAATACAGGTGCCCCAATGCATATTATAACAAATGCATCAAGATAAAACTGAAACAAGGGGCTGGAAATAGCAAGTACCTACAGAACCAGAGGTGTATTAGCCCCTTCCCACCACAGTTTTTGCACACAGCCTAATTCATTAACAGGCATTCATCTCTTAATAGATTTGTTACTTAAGCAATGCTTTCATTAAGAATGATGTACACAATGTGAGTCTTAGAAAATTGGTGACATGTTCAATACGTATTTCATCCGCTGTCTATTGACTAAAACAAAGTGACCAATTCACTAAGCAAATATATTTCTAAAGGTGCCATTGACATGGATTTCTTGTTTCTCAATGTTTTGTAACAACCCATCCAATCCACACAGGGAATTAAATGAAAATATTAGCTGATTGAACTGATGGCCTATTAAAAGGGATCTCATTACCAAGGTGCCTCACTAGAAACTTCTAATGTTGAATAAAACCTGTGAGTTGTCTTAAGAACTTCTATTATTGCAAAACATATTGATGGCACTGGTTAGAGAAGAATTTTTAAAATAATGAAGGTCCTAGTGAGCATTGTTGGGGTCTTAATCAGAAGTAGAAAGAACATCATTTCACCATAAACAAGCCACAACCAGGAGCTCTCTGCAGAATTTCAGACAGAAGTGAAAACAATTAGAAGAGTTGTCAAAGACCCACCGACCACCTGTGGAGAGCTACAGAAAGACCTGAATCAAAAGGTAGGATTTAAAAAAAAAAAAAAAAATGGCATTCAACCTCAATCTCCTGTATGCACCCTGACCACACAAGACTCCATTGCTGAGCAAAAAGCATGTTCAAGCACACTTAGTTTGCGCAACGCCATTTAGCGAAGCCTATAACATACTAGGAAAATATTGACTGGCCAGAAGAGACCATAATACAACTCTTTGGATGCCGTAATACATACTATGTTCAGAGGCCAAAAGGCACAGCATATCACCCCAAAAACATATCAACTGTGAAGTTTGGAGATGTGAGCATCATGGTGTTGGGCTCTTTTTAGCATATGGCACTGGCAAACTTCATTTAATTGAAAGGATGATGAATTGACCAAGATACTGAAACATCATTGTTGATAATCTGCTGCCATCTACCAGGATGATGATGAAATAAGGATAGATATTTCAGCAAGACAATGATGCCAAACACACAGCCGAGGAAATATCTGCTAAAATGGCCGAGCCAATCCCCTGACCTAAATCCTAGAAATTTATGGAAGGAACTAAAGCTCAGAGTTCATTGGCGCCTACAGAACCTTCAGGATTTGAAGAGTGTTTGTATGGAACAAAGGGCCAAAATTAAACATGAGCAATGCATGCAACTAGTTTCTCCATTCAAGAGGTATCTTATAGTTGTGATAATCAACAAAGGCTTTTGTACACAGTATTAAATAAATATCAGTACATTTGTTCAATATTTTCACTGTCATTTCTCATTATACATCACTAAATTTATGGACGCCTATGGTTTGATTTATTTGCCTGTGTGGATTAGATAGGTTGTTACTGGTGATAATTTAATATGAATAGCACTTTAAGAAGTATATTTACTTAAAAATATTGGTTATATGTTCAATGCTTATTTCTATGTTTGCTGACAATTTTCTTCTGTCCCCCCCCAATTAGGTCCTGGTATGAGACCGCCAATGGGAGCTCACATGCCAATGATGCCTGGTCCTCCTATGATGCGCCCACCTGTACGACCCATGATGCTGCAGTCTCGCCCTGGCATGGCACGTTTTGAACAATATAACAGTCTAAGCATATAAGTTGGCAAACCTCTTGCCAAGCTAAAACTAATTTTGACATAATCCTTGCAGGTGTTGTTTCGATCATGCCTCACTGTAAATGTCCACCTGAAAGAGGTTGTCTCCAATTCATAAATGGGTAATATTGCAAAGTTGCTTGCAACAAAAGAAGCAGCTTTGCAATTTACTTTTTATTAAAAATGTTTTCTGTTTTCAAGAACAAAGGACCTTTTTTTAATTTTTAGCGTCCAGCTCATTGGCGGGGTTACCTCTGCAAAACGTGTGCGGATTTGAAGCTGGATCACTGGAACTGACTAGTCAAAGTCCTTCCTGAGCTTCTCCCATGTTGCAGAGGCAAAGCTTCCTCCTCTAGCAGCCGGACAGTTGAGTAATGTAAGCATGCAATCTTCAGGAGTGCACTGCTCACAGTGAAGCAGTCCACTTCATGTTGAGAAGAAAACCCCCTTTAAAGGGAACCAATCACCAGAATTTTTGTATATAACCGAAAGCCAGTACTATACTGCCATTATGAGGCTAATTCTATACATACCTTTTAGTGGTCAGCTTGGATGTTTAGGATGTGACCAGAAGGGTCGGGGCCTCAGCCAACAGAAAAATGTTGCTTCGTAGTATCAGCTTTATTGGCTGAGGCCCCGCCCCTTCTGGTCATTTGGGTATGACCTCACACAGGTCCTGCTAGTGAAAAGTAAAATCAATTGTATAATACTTATGCTAATTCTAAGAGGGGGGGTATAAATATGAATACCCCCCCAGATATCTGATCTTCAGCTGCTGTCTCTCAAGAAGCTGATGATTTTATAAACTTTACTTTCTTGGATTTCAAAACCTAAACATCCGAGCTGACCACTAATAGTATGCATAGAATCAACCTGATAGTGCCAGTATAGCACTGGCTTTAGGTTGTATAGGAAAATCCTGCTGATTGGTTCCCTTTTAAGAGCTATTGGATTATGTATTGCTAAAGCAGAAGTGATGGAGTATACCCACTTTTTTTTTTTCCTGGTAGATCAGTCCAATACCTACATGGTTTTAGGGTTTTTGTTTTTTTTGCTGGTCATCCCTGACATTGACGCACTGTTCTGTTTGTGACAAGTCTCTGCAGCACATAGTATTTATACAACTTGGCCAAAGTCACGGAAGGACTAGTACAGTATCCTGTTTTTGTCATTTTAAATTTATTTTTTTTATTAAAGATTTTGTGTAATCCGGTTTTTCTTTGAATGAATGTAATCGTAGTTAAAAAGTTTTCATATTGATGGCTTATTATTCATGGCCTGGCAGTTTGGCAGGTACTCCAGCAAAGCCATGCAGGCATTAGCAATGAGCAATTAGTTTGACAACTGAGCAGCATTGCACGTAAATACCATTTCTCAGCTGCCTATTATTTATCTCTTTAGTTCCCAGCCAAAATCATTGCTATGCATTGTAGTACTCAGACTTAGCTTCTGTTAGTTTTACTTTTCTCATTGTCCTGTGTATATACATCTTTGTCATTGTGATTACCCGATGTAATCTTTGCTATTAGCGGTTTCATGACCTGTATATTACCTGCCGACTTTCTACATTATCAGTTCTTTTCGACACACTACCGTGTTATACTGTGTATAAGATGCACACTGTCATACGTATTAGAAGACCTTTCGTGAGCTATACAGTTTAAAAGGAGCAGAGAAGCTGATTAACTTATGTATGTTTTTTTTTTTCTTTCTCCGCAGCATTTCGGAAATATGGGTGTTTAAAGAGGACCTATCACCAAAAACTGAATTTTATTAAATTAAATAAATACTTTTGTATGTTTTGTGTATTTTATGTAGATGGATACTGACTGATTTTATAGTAAGTATCCAAAACCTTTTATGAATAAGATTTGCAAAAAGCGTGCTGCCATTTTGGGGATGACAGGACTTCTAATTGATCACTCTGTCTGCCGGAAGCATTTTGATCCAGCAATGGATTAGATTGTGCAGATTAATATGCAGAGACTGAGTAGTGGTAGGACTAATGTCTCCTCTGAGGAAGGGGGTTACTCTCACCATCAGTGTTTTGTTTCACAGCTACTTTGCAGGGATGATAGTGAGAGTATCCCTCAATCAGCACTGAAATTAGTCCCCATCTCCACAGTAATCACAGAGCGCTCTCTGGTCAGTGCAGACATTAGTGTTAAGTGACTAACGGGAGCACTGATAGTGTTTCCCTCCACCAGGTCTGACATTAGTCACCATCTCCGCAGTAATCACCAAGCTTTCGCTCTGGTCAGTGCAGATATTAAGGTCCAGTCACACTAAGCAACTTACCAGCGATCCCAACAACGATAGGGATCGCTGGTAAGTTGCTAGGAGGTTGCTGGTGAGATGTCACACTGCGACGCTCCAGCGATCCCACCAGCAACCTGACCTGGCAGGGATCGCTGGAGCGTCGCTACACAAGTTGCTGGTGAGCTCACCAGCAACCAGTGACAAGCCCCCAGCGCTGCGTGGAAGATGCTGCGCTTGGTAACTAAGGTAAATATCGGGTAACCAACCCGATATTTACCTTGGTTACCACCGCACGGAGCTACACGTGCAGAGAGCAGGGAGCAGCGCACACTGCTTAGCGCTGGCTCCTTGCTCTCCTAGTTACAGCACACATCGGGTTAATTAACCCGATGTGTGCTGCAGCTAAATGTGCACAGAGCAGGGAGCAGCGCACAATGCTTAGCGCTGGCTCCTTGCTCTCTTAGTTACAGCACACATCGGGTTAATTAATTGTTTACATTGGTTACCAGCCTCCGCAGAAGCCTGCTCCTGCTGCCTGCACATTTAGTTGTTGCTGTCTCGCTGTCACACACAGCGATCTGTGCTTCACAGCGGGACAGCAACAACTAAAAAATGGTCCAGAACATTCAGCAACAACCAACGACCTCGCAGCAGGGGCCAGGTTGTTGCTGGATGTCACACACAGCAACATCGCTAGCAACGTCACAAAAGTTGTTCGTTAGCAGCGATGTTGCTAGCGATGTTGCTTAGTGTGACGGGGCCTTTAGTGTGTAGTGACTAATGTGAGCACTGATAGTGAGTATCCCTCCACCAGGTGTGACATTAGTCACCATCCCACTCTGCTCAGTGGAGACATTAGTGTGTAGTGACTAACGTGATAGTGTTTCCCTCCACCAGCACTGACATTAGTCACCAACTCTGCAATAATCACCGAGCTCGCTCTGGTCAGTGCAGAAATTAGTGTGTAGTGAGTGTATCCCTGCACCAGGTCTGACATTAATCACCATCTCTGCAGTAATCACCAAGTGTTCGCTCTGGTCAGTGTAGATATTAGTGTGTAGTGACTAATGTGAGCACTGATGGGGGAGATACCGTTTACGTTATGGATGAACACACCTGTCCATAGAGCTTCCTTCTCTTCTACCTGTCTCCCTGCTCTAAACACTGTTTTTGCACTTAGAACAGGTCAAAGACAGGGAAAGAGAAGTAAACGGTCACTACAGTACATTTGCTATTTTCTTTGCTCCAAGAAGCAAGACCACACTGGTCAGGAGAGAGGCCTCAAATCCTGTGCAATGGAGTGACTGGTCGTTGCTATGAATACAGAAACTCGTCTTAACATACCATGTGAAGTGATATGCAAATGATATGTAAAGGCCTTCCCCAACTGGTTTTTGTTTTTTTTTGGGGGGGTAATATTTAGAAAGGATGTCCACTACTAGTCTCTTGTTTACTCCCTTAAAAATAAGCCTCTGCTCACTCCCGGTGCGGCCATGGTTCCATTGATGTCACCTTCCTGGGGCCCACATGACATGACTTGCAAGTTTCACGACCTATCAGCAGCAGCTTCTGTTATGCCACCTTTGGACATTTGAGCAGGATCTAAGCACTGCACTTACTTCCTGCTCAAATGTCTGAAGGTGGGTAGAAGGAAGCGTGCACCGATTGGTGATCTCGTTTTATGTCACGTGGACCCCAGGAACGCGACTTCAGACATCGCTGGAACCATGGCTGCACTGGGGGTAAATAAGAGGAATGAGTAGGGGTTGTCCATGTAGTGTTTTGGGGGGGTTTGGGTTTTTTTTATCAGTAATATTTTGAAATAAAAATTTGAAGGAGTGTGTTTTTGGTTGTTGTTTTTTTTTTTTTGTGATAGGTGCTCTTTAAATGCAAATTTCCCCTTCAAATAAAGGGGCATTGACAGAGATTCTTCTCTGGGTGCATTTATATTTCCCCCCTGTATTTATTTTGCTTAATCATAAGAAGGTGGTGTCATCTGGGAGGGAGGGGGACTGAGTTAGTACACTTTCACAGAAACACAGAAAAGGTTAGCGCTGGCTTTCTGTCTAATCTGATGAGACTTGTCTAAGGCCTCTTTCGCACGTCAGTGAGTCTGGTACGTATGTGCTAGTTTTTATACGTATCAGAATCACGGACATATCCAGACCCATTAAAATTAATGGGTCTGTGCACACATCAGTGATTTTTCATTGACCGTGTCTCCGTGCGGTGTACACGCGTGTCCGTGATTACCGCACGGAGACGTCCGTTTTTTTCTGGCATCACTGATTTCCCACGGACCACACTGATG
The DNA here is from genome assembly GCF_048569485.1 of Anomaloglossus baeobatrachus. Taxonomy (NCBI): domain Eukaryota; kingdom Metazoa; phylum Chordata; class Amphibia; order Anura; family Aromobatidae; genus Anomaloglossus; species Anomaloglossus baeobatrachus. Next base: position 314,697,371 of record NC_134354.1, on the reverse strand, counting down.
TGGTCCGTGCAACATGTCTCCGGCTTCTGCTGTCTGCTGCTTTGGAGCCAGCTCCTTATGGTCATGCATATTCAGTTATGCACGACACCGCGACCCGGAAGTAGCTGCAGCGGGGCTGTAAACACAGCAGATCCGAAGAGTTAATCACCACATACGGCAGGAGCGGGCACAGGTGAGTTTCTCCATATGCAATCACGGATGACGTATCTCGGATTGCATATGGATAACCCACGTGTGTCGTGAACCATGGCACATTGAGTGACATATGCGCTTTTAACACGTCAGTGAAAAAAACTGTTTTTCACGGACATGGGAAACAGTCCTGAGGCTGAGGTCACACGTCCTGTAATCATCCACAAGAACAGACCTTGCAGAGATCTGTTGGGGGGGAAAAAGTTCTGCAAACACAATTTTTTTTCCCTGCTGTTAAATAACTGGTCTGCTGGATCTAAGTTTTTTTTGTTTTTGTTTTTTGGTTTTTTTTTTATAACCTTGAAGTCTATGGAGCATGGATCCATTAACTGATTGTTATGTAGTGATCGTTGGTCTTGCATTTGTAACTGATCTTTTTGGGGGCTTTTTCTTACAAGATCTATTTCAAATGGAAGCTAAATAGCAATCCATTAACAGATCCATTCTCCATAGACTCTGATGTTAAACAGATGTAGCACACATCATTTTGCCAACAGATCTCTGCAGGATCCGTTCTAACTAGAGCTAATCAAACCAGCCAAAAACCGGGACCGGCGGATCACTGCTCAATTAAAAAAAAAAAAAAAAAAAAAATCTGCTCTGCTCCGGAATCCGATGCCCATATAAGTCAATGGGGACCAGAATTCGGAGCTTAAAAACGTTTGTGGAGGGGATAGGGGTGGTGGGGGGGATAGGGGTGCACGCGCTGTGTACTCACTCAGGTGGTGTCATGGTGGCAAACGCCTTCCGGGTCACACTTTTCCCTTCCGGAGCCAACCATTCAATATTTATTGTTTTGCCCGACACGTGTAATTGGTTGCAGTTAGACGCGCCCCCACCCTCAGTGTCAGCTGACTGCAATCAATAAAAGGCGGCAAGACAGGCGGTTGGTGGGTAAAGCAGTGCAAGTGTCTGTGGGTCAGTATGGTGAGTGTGCACATACCTAGTAACACATGCACGCTCCTGTCAGAAGTGTGCAGGCCTGTGCTGATGTCAGACTCGTGTGAGTCTGGCATGACATCACCCGGCACGGCCTGCTGCTCTCTGAACATGAGTGTGCATGTACACAGAAACACATGCTAGCTCCTGTAAGAAGTGTGCGCGGCTGTGCCGGTGATGTGATGTCAGACTCGTGCGAGTCCCTCGCAAGTGCGATTCCGGCCTAAGAGAAACTACATGCGGCTTTTTTTTTAATATTATTATAAATAAAAAAAAAACCTTAATTTTCATCCCCAGCCAAGATAAAGCCGGTTGGGGGCTGGTATTCTCAACCCGCAGCCGCGCCGATACGGAATTTTACAGTCCGAATCTGCTCAGCCCTAGTTCTAACGGATGATTACCTCTCATGTGACCTCAGCCTAAGGCCGGCGTCACACTTGTGATTGACTCGCACGAGTGCAATGCACTTAAACCACTGAATGATATTCTTAACCTCCCTCATATTCCTAACGCTAGTAATAGAAGTAGAACAGAAGTAGAAGAAGAAGTAGAACAGCCATGCCTAACTCTCCATCGACACGCTTTCTCACGTGGGATGGTTAATCAATCGACAGAAGTTCTCTCTGACCCCGTCCCGTTGAATTACCTTCTTAGGCATGGTTTTCGATACCAACCAGGGATGACTCTTCCTACCACAAGAAAAGATTTTCTCTCTGCAACGGGGACTACAGGTTCTTTGTCACTCCAGTTTCTTCTTCATCCGATTTGGTATGAGACCTTGGTCAAATGGTAGCGTCTATGGAGGCAGTTCCATTCGCCTAGTTCCATCTCCCCCCCCCCCCCCTTCAGCTGACCATAGTACGGAAGTGGGACAAGTTACCTTTTTTGCTGGATCCATCTGTCTCCAGGAACTCTTCGGTTCCTTCAGTGGTAGACCAGACGACACAGTCTCTCCCGAGGTAGGTCGTTTCTACCGCCCCTCTGGCACATAGTCACCACCGACGCCAGCCCCTTGGGCTGGGGTGCCATCTTTCGTCATCACGTGGCCCATGGACGTTGGTCCCTCCAGGAGAGTCTGCTTCCAATCAACATCCTGGAGATCAGGGCCATGCTATTAGCTCTGCAACAGTTCCAGCACCGCCTGGGGGGCTCCCCTGTCAGAATCCAGTCAGACAATGCTACGGCGGTAGCTTACATCAACCACCAGGGAGGAACAAGGAGCGTCAGGGCTATGAGGGAGGTCAAGAGGATCATTCAGTGATTCAGTGAGCCGAGTCACATCAATCCATGATTTCGTCAGTGCACATCTCCAGCGAGAAATTGGGCGGCTGATTTCCTCAGCTGGGAAGGTCTCGCTTCCGGCGAATGGTCTCTCAACAGAGGAGTCTTCAATCAAATCTGACCCCGGATGTGGATCTGATGGCCTCCCGGTTCAACCATCAGGTTCCTCAGTTTGTCTCTCGCTATCGCGACTAGCGGGCAATAGGAGTCGATGCCCTGACCCTTTCGTGGAGTCAGTTCAGACTCCCATTCATCTCCCACCCCCCCCTCTCTCTGTGATCCCTAGGGTCCTCGAGAAAATCTAGAAGGAAGGAATCCCAGTCATCCTCGTGGCCCAGGCGGGTGTGGTTCACATAGTTAGCTCAGCTCATCGCAGATACTCCCTGGCGTCTCCCAGACCGCCCAGATCTTCTGTCTCAGGGCCCCCTCTTCCATCAGAACTCAGGTGTCCTAAATTTGATGGCCTGGCTATTGAATCCTGGGTGCTAGCCCAGGCGGGCATCTCTCCCAGGGTGATTCAGACCATGATCAGGGCCCGAAAACAGTCTTCGTCAAGGATCTAGTACTGCACGTGGAAATCCTTCCGGTGGTGCGAGGACAACAACCCATCTCTCTCCTGGCACATCACAGCCATCCTGTCCTTTTTACAGTCAGGGTTGGACGCGGATCTCTCTCTCTCTCTCTCTCTCTCTCTCTCTCTCTCTCTCTGAACTCTTAAGAGCCAGATGTCAGCTCTCTATTCTTTTCCAAAATACTCTTGCTACTCGCCCACAGATCAAGACCTTCACTCAGAGGGTCGCTCACCTGGTGCCTCCATATCTGGACCCCCTTGAGACATGGGATCTTAATCTGGTGTTGGGTTCACTCCAAGAGTCTCCCTTCGAGCCTTTGAAAGAAGCCTCTCTTTCGCATCTTTCCTGGAAGGTGACCTTTCTAGTGGCCATCACATCCATCAGGAGAGTGTCAGAGCTTGCTGCTCTCTCCTGTCGGTCACCATTTCTGTTTTTCCACCAGGACAAGGTGGTGTAAAGGCCGCTTTACACGCTACGATTTATCTGACAATATGTCGTCGGGGTCATGGTTTTCGTGACGCACTTCCGTCATCGTTAGCGACGTCGTTGCGTGTGAAACCTACGTGCGTCTCCGAACGATTGCAAATAGGGTGAAAATCGTTGATCGTTGACACGTCGTTTCATTTTCAAAATATTGTTCATAGTTTGGAACGCAGCAGACATATTGGTACGTTTGACACCCTGCAAACGACGAACAACATCCACACGACCGCCTTGGTCAAACAATATATCGCTGAATGATTTTGCGTCACTTGTGAGATCGTTACGTGTGACCGCTAATAAAGGACTTATGAGCGATCTCGGCAAATCGTAACTATGATCTGGGCATGTCACATCGCTTATCGTCAGATAAATCATAGCGTGTAAAGCGGCCTTTACACCCGTGTCCCTCCTTTTTGCCTAAGGTGGTGTCGCCTTTTCATCTGAATGAAGAGATTGTGCTTCCATCCTTCTAACCCGGTCCCTCGCACAGCCTGGAGAAGTCTTTACACACTCTGGACCTTGTTTGCGCTCTCAGAACATACGTGACAAGAACTGTGCCTTTTTGCAAATCGGACATGCTGTTCGTCCTTCCTCTAGGACCCAAAAGAGGAATGCCTGCTTCCAAGGCCATGATTGCAAGATGGATCCGGTCTACAATATCGGAGGCCTACAGGATCAGGAACAGGTCCCTTCCGCGGGGAGTGAAGACACATTCCACGCGGTGGGAGCGTCTTGGGCGATCGGGCATCGGCCGCTTACTTCTGCAGGGCTGCCACGTGGTCTAGCCTACACACTTTTGCTAGGTTTTACCAGGTACACACCCAGGGGTCAGCTGACACCGGCCTGGGGAGAAAGATTTTGCAAGCGGCAGTCACACAACTCTAGGGGTGGTGCGATTTTCATGTGTTAGACACTCTCGCAAAGGGAGCTGTCTATTCTTACAACGTTAGTGATTCCCACCCAGGGCCTGCTTTTGGTTGTTCCACGGTTCTGTGTTCCCCAATGAAACGAGAGAGAAAGAAGGATTTTTGTGTACTTAGCATAAAATCTCTTTCTCTGAGTCTTCATTGGGAGACACAGCTCCCACCCTGTGTTTGGTTTCTACATTTTGCCTACTTGTTACTGTGGGCTTTGTCCCGGACCACATATAGCCGGATTACATGTTATTGGTTATTACCTTGACTTTCTGTATGTATGGTTGTTCTGTTACTCTTCCTACTGCTTGTACACTAAACTGACATAGATCCACTTCCGGCTCGGGGTGTACACTGCTAGGGAAGAGCATAATGACACAAGGGTGTCTGTCGTGAAAATGGCAACCTTAGTGGATATTGCTTTCTCTCACAGCTGGGAGAACAGCCCAGGCACTAGCTGGGGGGGTTGGTAATGTGCAGTGCCGTGAAAAAGCATTATGCCCCTGAACTTTTCCATATATTTTTTTTTTTTTTTACTTGTTAAGCTCACAAACTTGGAGAACTTGTCAGCAGCCTTTTACTTATTGCCTCTGTCGTACTGATTCAAATGCTTTCCGAGGTGAAGAAATCTGTTTTTTTTTTGTATATTTTCTTTTAATCTGTGTTTTCTTTATCGTTCCTATGGGAGACCCAGACATTGGGTGTATAGCTTCTGCCTCCGGAGGACACACAAAGTACTACACTAAAAAGTGTAGCTCCTCCCTCTGAGCCTATACACCCCCTGGAGAACCAGGTCTAGCCAGTTCATTGCTTTGTGTTCAGGAGGCATACATCCACACATGCATTCTCATCTGATTTTTTTCATTTTTGGAAAGCGTTTGAAGAAAAGCGGGTCCAAGTCTGGACCCCCGGCATGTCCCTTCTCACCCCACTGTGTCGGCGGTGCTGTTAAGGTTGATTCCAAGGCTGGAGCCTTACATGCCGCGCTCCTTCACCATCCCTCGGGCTCTGGCTTGAAGTGGGAGCCAGCACGGTTCTCCATGCTTGGCAGGAGACCGGTCTCCATCCGCAGCCCTTCAGGATCCTGCTGGACGGAGCACTCATCCTCAGGGACTTGGAACCCTGCGTCTCAGCAAGCTAAGTACCTGAGACGTTTATATTGTGGGGGTCCATGTACTTTATTGTGATGGGAGAGTGTGCTGTTTGTGTTTTCTGACATTTCCGGCCGGTTCTCTGGCTGTCACCTGAGAACCGCGCCGATGGTGCCTGCGCGCCGGCCGCACCGCTCAAATTTAGGCCCCGGCTTCGCCGGAGGCCTACTTTCGGTTTCACTGCCCTCGCATGTCATTCATGCAGAGGGACAGTGTGGCTCCGCCCAGCGGCCGTTCTGAACAGGGGAGGGACACTCCTCACTGGATACATGTCTCCTCCCCTGTAAGTCTCTTTGGCCCTCCAGATCACGCTCTCAGAGTAGGTTCCGCCCCCTCTCCTCGCTCCGGCGCCATTTTATCAGCGTTTTCTCTGCGATCAGCACTTGCTGCAGCATCCCTGCTGATGTTCTTGGGGGTCCGGGCTTCGGGATCTGGAGGGCACACAACACCGCTCCAGCGGTCTGGTAAGCCACAACCTCTGGTTGTGGGCCTCTGTATATACTCTCTGGGGGTCACTCTGGCAGAGCCCCCACTTCAGCAGCATGTCTCACACGAGGAGCAAGGCTCCAAAGCTATATTCAGTATGCACTGCATGTAAGCTCGTGCTGCCTGAACCGAGCACATATCCACATTGTGATGCCTGCTCTAACCTGACAATGCCTCAGCCTGGAATCGCACCCCCAGGGGTCTCTCCGGCTGCTCCGGCTCCTGTGGCTGAACCCCCGGCTTGGGTAGAATCCTTCTCTAGGTCAATCTCCCAGTCTTTTGCCGACTCCATGGGACAGCTGTCCCGGACTTTGCTGAACATGCATCAGCCCCCTTCACAGGGTGCCTCTGCTGCTAGGGCTCTCTCAGCGGAGCTCACAGAGGATTCTTCATCTGGTCCCAGACCCCGTCCTCCTAAGAGGAGACGTAGGGCTCTCTCTCCTTCCTCGTCCCGCGGCTCTGTTTCAAAACCTGACTCGCGGGACGAGGAGGATGCCTTTACAGGGGGCTCGGAGGCTACCTCCATGTGCCCCATTGATCTGTCTGAAAGTGACTCAGATGTTAGTGATTTGATTGCGTCCATTAATTCTGTACTGGACCTCAATCCGCCAGTATCAGAGGAGCAACCCTCTCTGGCAGAAAAGCACCAGTTTACCTTGCCTAAGAGGACAAAGAGTGTGTTCTTTAACCACTCCAGTTTTCAGGCCGCTGTGACCAAGCCTAGAGCCTGTCCTGACAAACGCTTCCCAAAGCGTGGTTCTGATGACCGTTTTCCCTTTCCACCTGAGGTGGTCAAGGAGTGGGCTCATTCACCAAAGGTAGACCCCCCGGTGTCTAGACTCTCAGCCCGGACCGTTGTATCAGTGGCTGATGGCACCTCTCTTAAGGATTCCACTGACCGCCAGGTTGACCTTCTGGCCAAATCTGTATATGAGGCGGCAGGGGCCTCGTTCTCCCCATCTTTTGCAGCAGTGTGGGCTCTCAAAGCCATCTCTGCTTCTCTAGAGGAGATGCATTCCCTCGCCAGGGAATCTATGCCAGAAATGGTTGCCTTAACTTCCCAAGCTTCCACTTTTTCATCCTATGCCATGTCTGCCATGCTGGAGGCTTCTCACCGCACTGCGGTGGCTTCGTCTAATTCCCTCGCTATCCGCAGGATCTTGTGGCTTCGAGAGTGGAAGGCAGATGCTTCTTCAAAGAAGTACCTTGCTGGGCTCCCTTTTGCTGGGTCCAGGCTATTCGGTGAACAACTGGATGAAATTATTAAGGAAGCTACTTGCGGGAAGAGTACTTCCATGCCACAAACCAAAACCAGGAAACCTGTCCAGGGTAGGAACCAGTCGAGGTTTCGTTCCTTTCGTTCCTCCAACTGGTCGTCCTCTAAGCCCTCGGCCTCGTCCACTAACTCAGCCAAGGACCAAAAATCTAACTGGCGCACAAAGGCGCGTCCACAGAAGACCGCAGGAGCTGCTGCCTCTAAGGCAGCCTCCTCTTGACTATCTGTCCGCGCCAGCAATGTCCTTAGTCGGTGGCAGGCTCTCCCACTTTGGCGACGCGTGGTTTCAACACGTCTCCGATCAGTGGGTGCGGGATGTCATCTCCCACGGCTACAGGATAGAATTCTCTTCCAGCCCGCCAAACAGATTTTTTCTGTCAACTCCCCCCTGTTCCAAGGCCGCCACCTTCTCTCAGGCCGTGGCATCCTTGCAGGCCAACGGAGTAATTGTACCGGTTCCTGCCCGGGAACGGTTCAGATGTTTCTACTCAAATCTCTTCCTAGTCCCCAAAAAGGACGGTTCCTTCCGGCCCATCCTGGATCTCAAGCTTCTCAACAAGCATGTTCAGGTGCGGCATTTTCGCATGGAATCTCTGCGGTCAGTCATTGCCTCAATGACCCAAGGGGATTTCCTGGCATCCATCGACATCAGAGATGCCTATCTGCATGTGCCAATTGCAGTTTCTCACCAGCGTTGGCTACGTTTTGCAATCGGAGAGGAACATTTCCAATTCGTGGCTCTCCCCTTCGGCTTAGCCACGGCCCCTCGGGTATTCACCAAGGTCATGTTAGCAGTGATTGCGGTTCTGCACCTCCAGGGGTTGGCAGTGATTCCTTACCTGGACGACCTTCTAGTCAAGGCTTCATCCAGCGCAGACTGTCAGCGGAGTGTCTCGCTCACTCTCGCCACTCTAGCCCAATTCGGGTGGCTGGTCAATCTGCCCAAATCCACTCTGACTCGAGGCTCACGTACCTAGGGATGCAGTTCGCGACTCTGCCGGCACTTGTGAAGTTGCCCTTGATCAAACAGCAGTCCCTCCAACTGGCGGTGCACTCTCTGCTGAGGCCCCGCCGTTATTCCATCAGGCACCTGATGCAAGTGCTGGGTCAGATGGTGGCGTCAATGGAGGCTGTTCCCTTTGCCCAGTTCCATCTGCGTCCTCTGCCGCTGGACATTCTCCGCTGTTGGGACAAGCGGCCTTCCTCCTTGCACAGGTTAGTGGCTCTGTCGCCACAGACCAGGAGATCTCTTCAGTGGTGGCTTCGGCCCCTTTCTCTGTCTCAGGGACGCTCCTTCCTGGCTCCGTCCTGGGTGATCCTCACCACGGATGCCAGTCTATCCGGCTGGGGAGCGGTATATCTCCACCACCGAGCACAGGGCACTTGGACTCCATCCGAGTCAGCCCTCTCGATCAATGTGCTGGAAACCAGAGCCGTGCTCTTGGCTCTCCTAGCTTTTCACCACCTATTGGCGGGCAAGCACATCCGAGTCCAGTCAGACAACGCGACAGCGGTTGCCTACATCAATCACCAGGGCGGGACACGCAGCCGCCTGGCAATGTTGGAGGTACAACGTATCCTTCAATGGACAGAGGACTCCAAGTCCACCATATCCGCAGTCCACATCCCAGGCGTGGAAAACTGGGAGGCAGATTATCTCAGCCGTCAAACCGTGGACAGTGGCGAGTGGTCCCTGCATCCGGCAGTGTTTCAGTCAATCTGCCGCAAGTGGGGCACTCCGGACGTGGACCTAATGGCATCCCGTCACAACAACAAGGTTCCGATTTACGTGGCTCGCTCCCACGATCCTCAGGCCTTCGCAGCGGACGCTCTGGTTCAAGACTGGTCCCAGTTTCGTCTGTCCTATGTGTTTCCCCCTCTAGCTCTCTTGCCCAGAGTCTTGCGCAAGATCAGAATGGAGAGCCGTCGGGTCATCCTCATTGCTCCGGACTGGCCCAGGCGAGCTTGGTACCCAGACCTGCTCCATCTGTCCGTAGAGGTGCCGTGGCATCTTCCGGACCGTCCAGACCTTCTCTCACAAGGTCCGTTTTTCCGCCAGAATTCTGCGGCTCTCAGATTGACGGCGTGGCTCTTGAGTCCTGGATCTTGACGGCTTCTGGTATTCTGGTATTCCTCCTCCTCGGGCCCGGAAGTCTTCCTCGGCCAAAATCTATCACAGGACTTGGAAAATTTTCCTGTCCTGGTGTCGTTCTTCCGGCCATGCTCCTTGGCCTTTTTCCTTGCCGACCCTTCTGTCCTTTCTACAGTCCGGTCTGCAGCTAGGACTGTCCCTCAATTCTCTCAAGGGACAAGTCTCGGCTCTGTCAGTGCTGTTCCAGCGGCGTATTGCCCGGCTGGCTCAGGTCCGCACCTTCATGCAGGGCGCATCTCACATCATTCCGCCTTACCGGCGGCCCTTGGATCCCTGGGACCTCAATTTGGTCCTCACGGCCTTGCAGAAACCCCCCTTTGAGCCTCTTAGGGAGGTTTCTTTGTTTCGTCTTTCACAGAAAGTGGTCTTTCTAGTGGCCATAACTTCCCTCAGGAGAGTCTCTGATTTGGCTGCGCTCTCTTCGGAGTCACCTTTTTTGGTTTTTCATCAAGACAAGGTGGTTCTCCGTCCGACTCCGGACTTTCTCCCTAAGGTGGTTTCTCCTTTCCACCTTAACCAGGACATTACTCTGCCTTCCTTTTGTCCGGCTCCTGTTCATCGCTTTGAAAAAGCGTTGCATACTCTGGATCTGGTCCGGGCGTTCCGGATCTATGTGTCTCGCACCGCTGCTCTTAGGCGGTGCACCTCTCTTTTTGTGCTAACCACAGGTCGGCGTAAGGGCCTCTCTGCTTCTAAGCCGACCTTAGCCCGTTGGATTAGGTCGACCATTTCGGATGCCTACCAGTGTTCTCAGGTGCCTCCCCCGCCGGGGATCAAGGCACACTCGACCAGAGCTGTCGGTGCCTCTTGGGCTTTCAGGCACCAGGCTACGGCTCAGCAAGTCTGTCAGGCTGCCACTTGGACTAGCCTGCATACCTTTTCAAAGCACTACCAAGTGCATGCTCATGCTTCGGCAGATGCGAGCTTGGGCAGACGCATCCTTCAGGCGGCTGTCGCCCATTTGTGAAGTTAGGCTCTGCCTACTTCTCAGTTTTTCTGTTTATTCCCACCCATGGACTGCTTTGAGAAGTCCCAATGTCTGGGTCTCCCATAGGAACGATAAAGAAAAAGAGAATTTTGTTTACTTACCGTAAATTCTTTTTCTTATAGTTCTGTATTGGGAGACCCAGCACCCTCCCTTTTGCCTGTTGGCAGTTTCTTGTTCCGCGTGTTATCACCGGCTGTTGTCGTGGACAGAGTCTCCAGTTGTTCCGGTTCTTGCTCTGTTTTTACTTGTGGGTGGCTATTCTCCTTCAGCTTTTGCACTAAACTGGCTAGATCTGGTTCTCCAGGGGGTGTATAGGCTCAGAGGGAGGAGCTACACTTTTTAGTGTAGTACTTTGTGTGTCCTCCGGAGGCAGAAGCTATACACCCAATGTCTGGGTCTCCCAATACGGAACTATAAGAAAAAGAATTTACGGTAAGTAAACAAAATTCTCTTTTTTGAAATTTTCTTCTATTCATTATCTTCGTGCATCGGGATGGGCCTCTGGGTAGGGTCTCCAGCTCTTTTATGGCCCCTCTGCCTCTGGGTGTCTTTTTCTACATCCTTATTTAAATTTTGTGCTAGCAGCAGACGGCACTTGCACAGATCACCTGGTGAACTTCAGTAAAAAGGCGCTGGTGGCACTGAGCAATGTGCACATGCAGTGCTATTTTCCTGAAGATGCCAAGAGATCAATCTGTGCAAGCACTGCCTATCCTTATTTAAATTTCGCTCTGGTGACATCCTTGCCACAAGCGATGGCTGCACAGATTGATCTTTCGGCAGCGATCATGAAAATTGCGCTGGCGGCTGCGCATGCACAGATTGCTCAGTGCCATCTGCGCCATTTTATTGAAGTCCACTATAAAATTAATCTGTGCAAGTGTGAAATTTAAAAAAAGAGGAACAAAAGACATCCAGAGGCAGTGGAGGGGCTGGAAAAGAGCTGAAGATCCCTCCCCTCAGGCCTGCCCTGATGCATAAATATATGAATAGAGAAAAAAACAAAATAAAGAAAATACACAAACCTGATTTCTTCACCGAAAGCATCATTTTAATCAGTATGACAGGACCAGTTTGGCCCTGTTTGTACTTGGTAAAATGCTGTTGACAGGCTCTCTTTAAATATATTTTATATATAAAATCTGAAAATTGTATTCACCCTCCCTACATCAATTACTTGTGCTACCACCTTTCCCTGCAATTACTGCTGGAAGTCTTTCTGGGGTATGTTTCTACTAGCTATTTACAGCTAGAGGCTGAATTTTTAACAATTCTGTGAAAAATAGCGCCCTCTCACTGGATAGCATCTGTGAACATCAGTTTGTCTTGCTACAAATTCTCAATGAGATTTACGTGTAGACTTTCAATGGGCCTTTCAAACACATGAATATGCTTAGATCTAAACCAATCCATTGAAGCTTGAGCAGCATATTTAGGGTTGTTGTCCTGCTGCCAAGTGAGCCTATGTCCCAGTCTGAAGTCTCTTGCAACTTCCAACATGTGGGGGGTTTTTTTCTCCAGGATTGGCATACATTTACCATATTTTTGGTTTGATAAGCGCACCCCGAATTTAGAGGAGTAAAATAATAATTTTTAATGTTAAAACGAGGGCCTGTATTCTATTCCTCGTGTGCCTTATAATAGCTCACCAGGGGGGAGCAGCAACTGTGGTGGTATGGCTCAGGAGGATTATGGGAGGCAGGGTCAACAATGCTGCGGGCTCAGAGGAGGTATCGCGGCTCAGGAGGGTGAGTGTATAAAGGGTCTACGATGCTGTGAGCTCAGAGAAGAGGATGTTGCGGCTCAGGAAGGCCAGCAATACTGCAGGCTCGGGTGTATCTCGGCGGCGGGTACCATTGGATTGCCGGCAGTTGACACAATGGATTTCAAGAAATTGAAAGCAGTTCGTGTGCAGATTGGCCTCTGCGGCCATTTTATTGAAGTCAAAGATCGGCACATTAATGGAGCCCGCAGTATCGCCAACCCTCGGTCCTATGATCCTCCAGAGCCGCTACACTGAAGTGATGCTCCCTCCTCTGAGCCCTCAGTATCGCCAACCCTGCCTCCTGTGACCCTACTCAAACACCGCCGCCCTGGTAAGCCATATCCAGATTATTAGACGAACCCCCATTTTCCCCTCAGTTTGTTTGGGGAAAAAAGTGCATCTTATAATCCACAAAATACAGTAACTCAATCTATCTTCCTATCAACTCTGACCTGCTTCCTTGTCCTTGCTGAAGAAAAACATCTCCACGGCATGAGCTTGTGTGACGCCCTGGACTAGCCAGGTTGTCACAAGTAGGCCCTTACACAAACACACACCCTTGAAAAGGTGACAGCAGCCAAACTACAAAACCCTTGTCACCTCCCTCCGGATATGATGTTCACCCCAGGGGGGGGCGGAGCTAGGCGGTTGGCTCCACCCACCGAGGAGTTCACAGGCCCTGAGGCGGGAAAAACAGAGAGAAGTTCCCCGTGGGGAGCAGAGAGGTGTAGTCTAGTCGAGTGGAGTCTAGACTGGCGCACCAGGAGGGGTACTCAGACCCAGTACGAGGCCCAGAAACAACCGGGCTGAGTCAAATTAACTGATTGAGGACTGGACTTTAGGACCTTTCCCACCTAAGCCCCGAATGAAGACAACAGCCCAACCATTAGGGTAAAGCCACCGCTCAGGCATAGAGACCCGATGGGCCAGCGTCTGCGGGCAAAAAGGGCGCTCCCGACACATACCAAGCTGGGGAGCGGACTACCATTGCTCAGGCATAGGAGTCGACATTACTACATAAGTGAGGTGCAGGAGAAAGGCGGAAACCACCAACCTGATAAGGGAAAAACCGCAGGCGGCTGCGGGCACCATTCACCATCTTGTTTGGTTTACCAGAGACTCCAGCGTGTTTGTAATAGTGAGTACAACAGTGCCTTCGGGCCGCGCACCGCACCGTCACGCCAGCACGCATCCAATTTCCTTCCTTGAGCCCCAGGACCATCATCCCCCTACCCACGGAGGGGTCAACACCAAGCTGCGCAACACCGTCCCTGGGAGCCTAGTCAACGGCAGCGGTGGTGTCCATCCATTCACCACAACCCGTGGGTGGCGTTACAAACTCAAATCCCCTACAAACAACCGCGGCTCCGGCTGTGGACCTCCCCACTGAAGTCCCTACGTGTAGCGCCAACCCCCTTTCAGAGCGACGTGACCCTCGGGTCCTTGAGGAGCTCGAGCCACCCACCGGCGAGCACGGATCCGAGCGGCTCGGTAGCCGGCCGAGCCCCGGGGCGGTACACTTCTACTCTTCTGACGTCACGAACAGGATTGAACCCATCCACTTACCTGTGGAAGTGCGCCTTGAAGTTATCGTCAGCAGAGTCCCCGTTGAAAAATTGCAGAATCCGCCATCTTGTCACTATCCTGTTGCGCGAAGTTTCCCACCCAAGCCGTCTTCTCCAAGCAAAAAGTGTGCGAAAGTAAAGCCCCGACCCTTGAGAGCAAAGCGGTGCAAAAAGAAAGCAGAGTGCCCCGAAAAAAACCAAGGGGGGGCGGGTGAAGATCCTGCCTCTTGTGACTGAGTGGATAAAGGGCAGGGACTCCAGGACTCTGCCACCCATTGTCTTCCTGGAACCCGAAGGTGCACCATGTCCGCCCCGTCCAGGGAGCCAGAATTCCCGGAGCCCGCGCCTGGAACAGCGGTGTGGCTGAAGACTCAGATGACACTGCTGTGCTGCCGCAATCGAGCCTAAGTGCGTCTCTTGCTGGAGCAATGGACAGCTGAAATGGAGGAGCTGGCCTCGGGCGCATGGAGTGGAGACCATTTTGGAGGAGCTGGTAGGTGACCCACGCCCACCGGCCGCTGCAGCTGAGGGACCCGGCCTGCCCCCGGCCACTATATGGCTTCCCCCATCGCCCGTGTCGGCCGCCGCTGCTTCCCCGCTCAGCCCGCTGCCGGTAGCGAATTCCGCAGTGCTGCACCGCGAGGGCCCAGTCTCTGGAGAGACTGTCGGCCCGCAGGAAGATGTAGTCCCCACATGGGCTGAAGGAGCGGCAAGAATGGAAGTGCCGGTAGGCCCCCCCCCCCGTGCGATAATTGGCGGCAACTTGCCTGTTGCCGAGAGGGCGTTGGCCCCGGCCAAGATGGAGATGGGACCCGGTCCACAAGATCCAACCGCCTGGAGTCCGATGGTAGTGGCTCAGAGGCCGACACGTAGCTGGTCTCTGAGGATGAGGCCCCCGGTGTTGTCGACATGGAGGCTACGTACATCCCGCGTTGTGGCGGGAATGGGTACCGGATGGCCCTCTCCTGCCGCTCCTGTTGTGTGCTGGAGCTATTCGAGGGTGAGGTAGAGTCTGCCTCAGAGGATGAAATCCCTCGCCCCAGAGCAGAAGATGAAAAGTAAAAGGTAGCGGATCCCGGCTACCAAGTTGAAAAGTCCCCGTTGGGACCCTACTGCCAGTCCCCGTTGGGACTTTGTTTTGCCCCATTTTTGAAAAGAGACAAGGCCGAGAACTTGCAGGCCACCCAAAAACTATTGGGTTTGTAAATAATCCCTTGACCGGCCTGTCCCGTTTCACGACCTCCGGAGAGGCAGACTGGAGGATGGGCCTGCGGGAAAGTGATGGCTGAGGCTCCGTCACCAATGCAACCAGTGGTGATCCTCCAGGTCAGGGGTCCCCTGGACGTGGGGCCTCTGAGAGACCAACGGGTGTGAAACCCTGTACCCGTCCCGTAAAACAACGCCTGGGCCCGTTCCTGGAGTGGGGAAAAGGGGTGCTGCCCGTTTCTTAGGGGCAGCATCAAGGCTAGGTTTGTTTGGGTGGGTGACTGAAGGACCCGGTACCGTTCCCGTATTAATAAAAATGTTATATTTTGCAATGTTTCAGAGTATGCCTCCCGTAAAGGTAAGAGTCCTAAATATGCTTGAAGTTTGTACAAAAGTTATTATATTTGTCAACCTGTTTTAATCTTTTTCAGTTAAAGCAACAAAAATAAACCGATAGTGGACAGGCAGCCCGCTGACGGTCTGCATTAAACCAAGGGGGAATGTGACGCCCTGGACTAGCCAGGTTGTCACAAGTAGGCCCTTACACAAACATATACCCCCTTAAAAAGGTGACAGCAGCCAAACTACAAAACCCTTGTCACCTCCCTCCGGGTTTGATGTTCACACCAGGGGGGCGGAGCCAGGTGGTTGGCTCCACCCACCGAGGAGTTCACAGGCCCTGAGGCGGGAAAACAGAGGAGTTCCCCGTGGGAAGCAGAGAGGTGTAGTCTAGTCGAGTGGAGTCTAGTCTTGACAGTGGAGTGAAGATCAATGGCAGGCCTGTGTCCAGGTCTGCCATAGTCTACACCAGGTGTCTGGGTTGGAGCCCAGTTACCTCTGGCAAGGAGGCAGACGGTGGTGGCCGCCTGCAGGAGCTGGAATTACAGCCGGTGGAACCGTAGGGACCGGGGACGGGTGGTGGCCCGCCGGTACCGAACCGGGGAACCGATTGGAAACCGAAGCACCAGGAGGGGTACTCAGACCCAGTACGAGGCCCAGAAACAACCGGGCTGAGTCAAATCAACTGATTGAGGACTGGACTTTAGGACCTTTCCCACCTAAGACCCGACTGAAGACAACAGCCCAACCATTAGGGTAAAGCCACCGCCCAGGCATAGAGACCCGACGGGCCAGCGTCTGCGGGCAAAAAGGGATCTCCCGGCACATACCAAGCTGGGGAGCGGACTACCGTTGCTCAGGCACAGGAGTCGACATTTCCACATAAGTAAGGTGCAGGAGAAAGGCGGAAAGCAACCTGATAAGGGGAAAGCCGCAGCCGGCTGCGGGCACAGTTCACCATCTTGTTTGGTTTACCAGAGACTCCAGCGTGTTTGTAATAGTGAGTACAACAGTGCCTTCGGGCCGCGCATCGCACCGACATGCCAGCACGCATCCAATTCCCCCCCGCCTCAGCACCTCCTTCGGGCCCCGGGACCATCATCCCCCTACCCACGGAGGGGTTAACACCAAGCTGCGCAACACTGTCCCTGGGAGCCTAGTCAACGGCAGCGGTGGTGTCCATCCATTCACCACAACCCGTGGGTGGCGTCACAAACTCAAATCCTCTACAAACAACCGCGGCTCAGGCCGTGGACCTCCCCACCGAAGTCCCTACGTGTAGCGTCAATCAGAGTGACGTGACCCTCGGGTCCGTGAGCTCGAGCCACCCACCGTCAAGCATGGTAGTTGTGCCATACTCTTTCCATTTTTGGATGACTGATTGAACAGTGCTTCGTGAAATTTGCAGAGTGTGGGTTATTTTTTCTTTTCTTCAATATATAACCTATCCCTGCTTTACTTTTTTCCACAACTTTATCCCTGACCTGTCAGTTTCTTTGGGTTTCATGATGCTGTTTGATCCCTATTGTTCTCAAACAACCCTCTGAGGCCTTCACAGAAGCGCTATAGTTATAGTCAGAATGAATTACACACCGGTGGACTGAAATTACTAATTGGGAGATTTTATTAGATCCGACTACATGGGGCTGAGTACAAATGGATATCACAATTTTCAGAGTTATAGTTCTAAAATATTTTTAAAAAAAAGTATTGTTTCCTTTACAATTCACAAATACTTGCACCTTAGTGTTAGTAAATCAAATAAAATCACAATAAAATATATATAAGTTTGTGGGTGTAACATGGAAAAAATGTGGAAAAATTCACAGGGTATAAATAATTTTTCCAAATACTGTAGCTAGAGGAAGACGGAATAATTTCTTGCCAAAACCACCTCAACCAAACAATATTCTGTCTCTTTGGTGCCAAGGTTTGGCATGTGGTGTGGTTGATCATGACCTAGATGTTATGGGGAGGGGGGGGGAGTAGGAAGAGGATCATTAAGAGTAATTTAAAAGAACTAAGCTGAAAGGAAAGGGTGCACATGACCTCTTATTCTGTGTATAGTGAAAAGAAAATCCAACACTCCGACATGAACATGTTGCACAGGTTGAGAATTTCAGTGCTCCAACATCTATTTTCTATAGTTATTGTGACATTTTGGTCTTTATTTGACCTTTATTGAATTTCCACTACAACAAAACAATATATACATGATGCATCAAAAGACGATGAAGACCAAAAGACAGAAAAGAAAAAATATTCATCAATGAAATTATTTGACAAGGGAATCTGGTAAATGGGCACAGGAAGAGGTGGACAACAGGCCATGGTGTATTTTTATCGAAAAAGATTCTTTTGAAAAGGGTAGATAATATAGAATAGAGTAGGCTTATGTTCAGCTGCCAGAACAGTGCGAATAACAGTAAGGCCAGAGTCACACTTGCGATTGATTCAGGTGTGCTTGCGCGAGTCTCGTGTCGCAACGCATCACCCGGCACGGCCGTACACTCTGGACAGGAGCATCTTAGCTGCATAGAAATAAATGAAGCTGACCAGCTCCTGTCCAGAGAGCAGCTGCCGTGTTGGGTGATGCACTGCGAGACTCGCGTGGGTCAATTGCAAGTGTAATTCCAGCCTAAGCGTGCATATAATCCTAGAAAAAATGCATATTAAAAAGGTAGACCATATGGAAGACCTGTCCAATAGCCATAGCACTGCAAGTATCAGTAAGGGATGGGGAACTCAAATAATGTGTATAAGGATGTAAAGTACCAGTGTCTTTGGTGAAAGTGTGATATCCCTGTAAAAAAGAAAATTATCTAAATTTCTTAACAATATTGGTGGTCAGTGGTATTAAAGAGAATCTGTCACCAGGTTTTTGCTCCCCCATCTGAGAGGCTAAAACATAACCTTTAATGCATCAAAAGTTAATAAAAACCTATACTCAGAGGGTCAAGAGTAACCATAAGCGTCTCTGGCTACTACAATACCCGAGATATTAATCATGTATATCCTGCTAAATATTAGCGAAATCAGCTCAGGGATGCCACTGATATATAACAAAACAAACAGATAAAAAAATATAGATTGTGTATCCCAAAGTGCTATAAGGACAGTGGTCCTATACGAAAAACTAACCAAATAGAAAAACACAAAATACCTAAATCATCAGTAGTCAGCAGTCAACGATTCAAATATAACAAATATAGCAGTACAAATAACACAATAGAAAAATGGAACAATCTCACCGAATGGGTGGTGTGCAGGGTGAATCAGTATCTCCCTCTTATGGGTCTTCTGGTTGCCATGGCGTCACTGACCCTACTACTTACTGGGAGATCATTATAGCCTGTCACCACAAAGTTCCGCCCTAACAAGGGCAGACCACAGCTAACTATTCTGGAACACCTATGCTCCCTAATCACATCCCGACGCGTTTCGTCGTTACAGACTCCTCTGGGGATATATTCATACAGAGGGGCAGAAGTCCTGTGTCCCAGGGCACAAACAATCTGTGGAACCAGAATAGCTAGCAAGCAAACGTGTATAAACACACCTGAACCAATCACCATTCACAATAGATAAAAGACTCACCCGGTGACTAAAGCTGGGTTCACACATAGCGACAGCGACAACGACTTCGCTGTTACATCACAATTTTCTGTGACGCAACAGCGACCTTGTAAGTCGCTGTTATGATCGCTGCTTAGCTGTCAAACACAGCAGAAGCAGCAGCGATGATAGCGACACGCGTCGCTGTGCTACATGTGCAGATAGCAGGGAGCCGCGCACACTGCTTAGCGCTGGCTCCCTGCTCTCCTAGCTACAGTACACATCGGGTTAATTACCCGGCCACTAATAAAATCTTCCAATTAGTAATTTCAGTCCACCGGTGTGTAATTCATTCTGACTATAACTATAGCTCTTCTGTGTAGGCCTCAGAGGGTTGTTTGAGAACAATAGGGATCAAACAGCATCATGAAACCCAAAGAAACTGACAGGTCAGGGATAAAGTTGTGGAAAAAAGTAAAGCAGGGATAGGTTATATATTGAAGAAAAGAAAAAAAAATAACCCACACTCTGAAAATTTCACGAAGCACTGTTCAATCAGTCATCCAAAAATGGAAAGAGTATGGCACAACTGCAAACCTACCAAAACATGGCAGTCCACCTAAACTAACATTTCAAGCAAGGAGGGCACCAATTAGAGAAGCTGCCAAGAGGCCCATGGTCAATCTGGAAGGAGCTGCAGAAATCCACAGCTCCAGGGAGAGAATCTGTCTACAGGACAACTATTAGTTGTATAATACACAAATCTGGCCTTTATGGAAGCACTGCAAGAAGCCATATTTGAAAGTAAGCCAAATGCCATTGATGAGACCAAGTATCATTTTGCATTTAACCCAAAAAGTTCTGTGTTTCATAAAACTAACACTGTACATCACCCTGAGAATGCCATCCCCACTATCAAACATGGTGGTGGCAAGTGTACCGCTCCGGGGCTCGGCCGGTTGCCGAGCCGCTCGGATCCGTGCTCAACGGTGGGTGGCTCGAGCTCCTCACGGACCCGAGGGTCACGTCACTCTGAAAGGGGGTTGACGCTACACGTAGGGACTTCGGTGGGGAGGTCCACGGCCGGAGCCGCGGTTGTTTGTAGAGGATTTGAGTTTGTGACGCCACCCACGGGTTGTGGTGAATGGATGGACACCACCGCTGCCGTTGACAAGGCTCCCAGGGACGGTGTTGCGCAGCTTGGTGATGACCCCTCCGTGGGTAGGGGGATGATGGTCCCGGGGCCCGAGGGAGGTGCTGAGGCGGGGGGAATTGGATGCGTGCTGGCGTGTCGGTGCGGTGCGCGGCCCGAAGACACTGTTGTACTCACTATTACAAACAAGCTGGAGTCTCTGGTAAACCAAACAAGATTGTGAACGGTGCCCGCAGCCGGCTGCGGCTTTCCCCTTATCAGGTTGCTTTCCGCCCTCTCGGCAACAGGCAAGTCGCCACCAATTATCGCACGGGGGGGCCTACCGGCACTTCCATTTTTGCCGCTCCTTCAGCCCATGTGGGGACTACATCTTCATGCGGGCCGACAGTCTCCACAGCGTCTGGGCCCTCGCGGGGCAGCACTGCGGAATTCGCTACCGACACCGGCGGCAGCGGGCTGAGCGGGGAAGCAGCGGCGGCCGACACGGGCGATGGGGGAAGCCATATAGTGGCCGACTAATAAAGTCGTTACAGACTCCTCTGGGGATATATTCATACAGAGGGTGTTAAAAATATACTCTTAAATATATTTCTCTTCAAATACACGATAAGACGCATGAAAAATGGACTACAAAGTGTGTAAAAATAAATGTAGTTTATATCTGATAAAAATGATTGCTAAATTATAAAGTTGCAAGTCAGTTACAGAAAAGGAAAAAAATATTCTTCATTAGCTTACGTAAAAGAGTTCAATTAGTCTTTCTTGAGTTCCTGAGAGAGCAACCATATCTTGCTTCGTCTTGGGTGAATGCAGGATCAAAGGAACAGACAGACATGCTTCTTAGAGGCTGGATGGATGGGATGGATCAGCTTCGACATGTGTGGATTGACTCTCGGAGCAGAAGTGAGTAGCCACCCCCTCCCACCGTGTGTTATATGACAACTGTCCAATCCATATAGGGTATTTCACCTTCCAATGTAGACAAAACTGTGAAAACATATAATATGTCCTACTATAAAATGTTTGATAACTAGATGTATTAATTTTAATGTTTTTTTTACAATTCCCCCTTGAAGCGGGTGAATTATTATTATTATTATTATTATTATTAATGAAACCCCGAAAATGAATTAATACATCATTAAAATAACAGACCTTCTTTCCTTATTTGGCGATAATGGATTACTATCAATAATAATGATGAATAATACTCAATCTGCATTATTCATGTTGTATGTTCAATAATATAATAATGTGGATTCATGTTATGGTAGGCTGTGACTGATAATCATATAAAATATATAATTATACTTCCCTAAACCTAAAAAGATGCAAAACAAATCCGGTCACCATATGATGTCCTCTGGGTTGATGTCTTCTTATCTCCGATGTAATCTGGCATAAACACAGTCTCTTAGAAATAAATCCTTTGATAAAAGATGAATGGTTACCAATTTAACAGTCCCGTATTGCGTTTATCATCGTTAGATCAAGTCCATAAACTTTATTCTTTATTGCAAAGTCGATAACCAATGTTGATAAACCACAGTTCATGAGTGTAGAAGAATATCATAAGTCTTTGATGTCTGTGCAGTGTAATTTACATTAGTCACCTTTATCCTCCGCGCTGCCTATTGTCAAATCCTGGAACAGATGTTAAGACGTTCTTGGTCAGCACGACAGGGGTTAACCTTAACACGTTATTGCTCTCCTTAGTAACTGTAGTGAGGTCTTAATGCACAGACCATGTATCAGGGTTATCCATCCTGGCACCATAAGATCACTGTGTTTCTGAGGTCCCGCAGTGGTAAGTGTATTGTATGTAACACAGTCTTATTTGAGACGTTACCTTATGGACCGTTGAGTTTCAGCCTTTTAAACCTTTTTGTAGAATCCCTTTTAACTTTAGAAAAATTAATAAGTCTTTTATCTTCTGTAATCTTGATTGAAGACTGATTCATTCCCTAAACTAGATACCAAATGTGGCAATGATACTATCACTAATAAATGTCACAGCGTATCATAACTCTAATACTATAATACCATGTCATTATTATTATCGTGGAAGAATTAATATAATTGATACTTATAATGATGTAATAATACTGCATAATGGTATAGACAATAGTATTTCATGTAATAACCTTTTTTGTCATTGGTGTAATTACCTTTCCAAACTCATAGGTGGCAATGTGTTAAATGTAACCAAAATGTAATATAAAATAATATATTATGTACCTATAACATGTACCATATTATAAATATGAAAGGCAACAATGTGGCTTATTTAGTTAGATAATTTGTATAATTATAAACCAAAGCAAATAACCTTTTAGAAAAGATTGGATGATTCCATCAAAACACAATATTATACATTATAAATTATTATTGATTAAGAAATATAATATATATTATTTGTAAATATAGGAAGGTAAACCTAGATGTACCTCGATCTTCCATCTTTATTACTCTAATTTAATTTATTTGATTTGTCTATTATTTATTAAATAACCTACTATATAAGAAAATGTGTAACTATAAGTAATATTTCATCCTTATTGTGTTAACATACTAATAAAAGAATAATGTATTACTAGAAGTAAGTAATTGAATACATTGATGAATGAAGTGGTCTTTTCTTCCAAAAATTGGAACTTTCCCTTTTAATATGATTCATATTTAATAAAGTAATATTCTTATTTTAGATATTACTTAACTAAATATTGAAGTGTTTTCTCAATTGAGATATTTAAAATTTGAAGGAAAAAATAAAAATTGTAGAATTAAAATTTTGATTAAAAATTTTAATATTAAATAAAAATAATTAATATAAAAAAATCGGAATAAAAGGAAAAATGAAAATCGGAATAAAAATAAAATTGAAATAAAAATAAGGCCTTCTATGTATATAACACTTATGTCTTTAATAACACATAACCTTAATATTACCAGTATCTTATAGGATTTCCATACATATCATATCAGTAACCTATAAAAATAATTAAGTCATGTAACTTTGCAGATAATACTCTTCTCTTAGTATATAAATGCATTATGATATACTTCAAATATATATATATTTTTTTTATTCCCAATTCTTCCTTTGTACTTGAAATATTAATTATTAAAGTATTCTGTAGACACATATATTAATCATATAAATATGTAATTAAAACCCAACCTTTTCCTTTCAATATCATGAAATATGATGTTATAAAAATTAATATGTCAAGATTAAATTAAATTAAAATTTATGTTGTATATCTTCAAGACCACATTATAAATATTACTTCCATATTTGAAAAGAAAAATGATTACCAATCTGTGTATCAGTAAAAGAAGTAACACAAACCTGTATAAAAATCAAAACGTTAAAACCTTATTCTAGAATGTAGTTCTTCAGAATAAACCCTTAATGAGGATCCTAACATATCTATACTAAAGAAATATGTCTATGAATAAGCTATATTCTGTATAAATTCCTTCATTATTTATAATTATGTACTATAACTTATTTACTCTAAATAATAAACATACATATTATAACCTTGAAGTAAAAAAAAATGTTTCCCCTTTTTTTTCTTTGGAAGCTTCAAAGACCTTGGGCAAGTAATTGACGTTGACAGCTGCTCAGACAATCAATCATTCATAGACACATCTATGTACACAAGACTGTCATGGTTCTTTAACACATACATCCACATAGAAACATTGACAGACACATATCCCTTTTTTCCCCAATTTGTTCTATGCGCATTTCAAAATATATGCTACTAATATGAATAATTTTATTCATTCCATATACTCATGAGTGACAGGTACCTTTGATAGTCACATACTGTACATTTGACCATAGGACAGACAGACATTTATTATTAGCTTTAGTAATTCAAGTGTCACATGCTCTGGTTACGTGCAAAGAACATTCCATTCCAAAACAGCAAGCAGTTTTAATTACTCCACTCCAAAACTCAGATTACATTTCTAATAACTCTAAGGAAGATATATATTCATAAAAGAAATGTTAAACTAATGGTCCTCTGGCAATTGGTACCTGAGAAAATAATAATTATTATTAATCATGCTTTCGCGATTAGCCTTACACAATAAGATATATGTTACCTGATGGAGGATAAGAATAAATTTATAAATAAAAAGTTAATACTTCATCAATCTGCTTTACTGATAAATTCTGAGGGAAATAAAAGAATAAAAATATTATCATATTTATGATAAAAGTTAAACACTTAAAGTAAGTTATACTTTTCCTTATTATTAAATTTTAAATATTATTATTCATATACCAAGATCAAATTATTAATTTATAACATGTTAGACTATCATAACTAAATGAAGATATGACTTTGATTTTACTATCACTACCCTTATATACACATATATATATATATATTATATATATATATATATATATATATATATATATATATATATACACACAAATCCATAGAAGGTATGTATTACATGGATACACTGTATATGAATAATTATGATTATCAAATAGCAAAATTTATTTATCCAGAAATCCCCTTTTATCCAGCTAAAAACCAAACCTCAATTTTTGCAAGATTCGATCTATTACAGTAATTTCCAGAATATGAGAATTGAAATTATTTTGTAACTCAATTTTTTTCCTTAAGTGAGAAAAAATGTCTCTCTCCGAAAAACCACCCAGCTGTCTCTGGCTGTCACACTCTCTGGACGACATTTTTTCTTTCAATAGTGACAAGGGGAGAGGATTTGCACAAGACACCTGTTTCTGTCTTTCAGGGCTTTTAAAAATCGCTTGTCTGAGATTGTCAGTATCAGATTTTGTGACAATTTTCTCTTTCATTGAAGGTGATAAGGAAAGAGGGGGGTTGTATGACTTATAATTCACATGCAATTTCCTGCGAATTTCATACATTTTGTCACAGAAATATTTGGATCTGGGAGACACTGTTGGTTTTTCACAGAACCTCTCCCTTTTTCGTGTTGGTTTTTCAGAATTAATTAATTTCTGTTTTGATTGACTTTGGTGATTTCTAACAAAATCGATAAATGTCGTACATTCGAATAGGGACTTTTTCTTTAATGCCACCGTACAGGCTGCATTATCAAGGAAATTAAATTTCTTGACGAATAAATGTATCATTCCATTCAGTCTGACATTTGGAATGACCGCCCTATATAAACGTTCAAAAACGGACATAAATGAGAACGTACTTTCATTCTGTTCAATTTGTAATTCCTGCAACATCTCATAATTTGGATCAGATTCATTCCGTTCACAAAAAATGAGATTTCTCAGCCTTGTGATTTCATCATCATTTGAATAATCAAATGTCTCATTGTCAGAAATTTTTTTTAATACCAGCTGTCTGAAAAAATGTTGGGGTATCCACATACGAAATAACTGATTCTTCTCACTATTGGTTAAATTTAATATTTCAACGGAACTTTCAAATATCTCTGAATTTCTGCATACATGTATTTTAGGATTATATGCGGGAATTAATTTGCATAAGTCCAATAGATTCTTTCTTAGTTTAAGTTCTAACTTAGTCTGTTCTATTTTTAGAAACTGATCTCCGCCATGCTCTCTGACTCCTCCCCCTTCTAGCTCCGCTTTGTCATTTCCTTTTCTGACAACTTTTTTCACGACTTCTACTCTGGCTCCTCCCCCTTATGACTTCTCTATGTCATTTCCTGCTTCTCCAAAGTCCCGAAGACATGGCACATGTCTATGGCCATCTTGATTACAGTCAGAATTCACAATATCACTTACTGGCATTTCAGGTTCTAAGCAGTCTTTGGATCTCTCTATCACTGACTTTCCTGACAATTCAGGTTGTCTATTTCCACCATTTTTATATTTTTCTAAGATTAACTTGTGAAATTCATAGACTAAATGACAGACATTTCTGATTTTCTGTTTCTCTCTATTAAAAGACCTTGCACATTCTACACGTGAATTCTCAAGTTCACACTCCCCATAAAGGCCTACCCAAAGCTCCTCCACATTAGAAATATCTGAGTAAGTGAACTGAAGTTTACTTTGCTTAACATAAGAAGAGATAAAATCCATTTTTTTACCTGAAATGATCAGATGATCTCATGGATGATCCTCTAAGACTTTATTCACCTTGTTCAGCACGTCCAATACTTTTTATGGACTGACTTATTCTTTCTTGCTCAAAAACACGTCAAAAGAGTATCGTCTGTGGCTTAGCAAAGTCTTTAAAGTTCATTTAAAAAAAACATTCATGCTAACTTGACTTATACGTATTTCCTAGGTTCTGCGTGATTTTTATAAATTGTCAATTCCTGATTCTTTGCAAAAGGCATCCGTCTCTGTCCCCCCTTATGCAAAGTGAAGGAAGAAGTACAAAAAAATGGAAAAAAAAAATCACGAATGGCTGGCTCTCCAAAATGTTAAAAATATACTCTTAAATATATTTTTCTTCAAATACGCGATAAGACGCATGAAAAATGGACTACAAAATGTGTAAAAATAAATGTAGTTTATATCTGATAAAAATGATTGCTAAATTATAAAGTTGCAAGTCATTTACAGAAAAGGAAAAAATTATACTTCATTAGCTTACGTAAAAGAGTTCAATTAGTCTTTCATGAGTTCCTGAGAGAGCAACCATATCTTGCTTCGTCTTGAGTGAATGCAGGATCAAAGGAACAGACAGACATGCTTCTAAGAGGCTGGATAGATGGGATGGATCAGCTTCGACATGTGTGGATTGACTCTCGGAGCAGGAGTGAGCAGCCACCCCCTCCAACCGTGTGTTATATGACAACTGTCCAATCCATATAGGGTATTTCAGCTGAACACAGTTACACATGACATAATCACTAGAAGCTTCCACATAGAAGGATATATATATATATATATATATATATATATATATGTACCATGCTATGTCAGCATCTATCCATACTTAATACAGATACCTTATTATTTATTCCTTATAAAAACTTTATCAATAAGCTATGCCCTACCAATATAGACAAAACTGTGAAAACACATAATATGTCCTACTATAAAATGTTTGATAACTAGATGTATTAATTTTAATGTTTTTTTACAGAGGGGCAGAGGTCCTGTGTCCCAGCGCACAAACAATCTGTGGAACCAGAATAGCTAGCAAGCAAACGTGTATAAACACACATGAACCAATCAACATTCACATTAGATAAAAGACTCACCCGGTGACTAAAGCTGGGTTCACACATGTGCAGAGAGCAGGGAGCCGCGCACACTGCTTAGCGCTGGCTCCCTGCTCTCCTAGCTACAGTACACATCGGGTTAATTACCCGATGTGTACTGCAGCTACATGTGCAGGGAGTCGGCACTGGCAGCCTGAGAGCGGCGGACGCTGGTAATGAAGGTAAATATCGGGTAACCAGGGAAAGGTCTTCCCTTGGTTACCCGATGTTTACCCTGGTTACAGCTTACCGCAGCTGCCAGATGCCGGCTCCTGCTTCCTGCTCACTTCATTTCGTCGCTCTCTCGCTGTCACACACAGCGATGTGTGCATCACAGCGGGAGAGCGACGACCAAAAAATGAAGCTAGACATTCAGCAACGACTGGCGACCTCACAGCAGGGGCCAGGTCGTTGCTGGATGTCACACACAGCGACAGGACGTCGCTGCAATGTCACAGAAAATGGTGACGTAGCAGCGACGTCGTTGTCGTCGTCGCTGTCTGTGACACCACCCTAATGAATCCTCACTTGTTTACTTGCAAACATTATATAAAAGGCAGCGGTGGGGAGGAAATGAACATTAGAATAATTGATAATCTGTATGATTTATGTATTTTGTGTTTTTCTATTTGGTTAGTTTTTCGTATAGGACCGCTGTCCTTATAGCACTTTGGCAATACACAATCTAAATGTTTTTTTCATCTGTTTGGGTTTTTTTATATACGGTATATATCAGTGGCATCCCTGAGCTGATTTCGCTAATATTTAGCGGGATATACCTGATTAATATCTCGGGTATTGTAGTAGCCAGAGATGCTTATGGTTACTTTTGACCTATGAGTATAGGTTTTTGCAAAGGATTGTGGAAAATCCACTTGTGACTTTTAGGATCGCTACTTCCAATAGGTGGCGCTGTGCTAGAGTTTGTCTCCTTTACTGGAGAGACAATTTGAATATTTCCCAGAGGGGCATTGCAGCTATAAGTCCCCTTACCTGGCAGCCAGACTGGCTTGCAAAGTCTCCTTAAGGAGAATAGTGTTCCCCCGTGGTCCCCACATAGCTTTCTCATGAGCCAGATCAGACACCCCCATACTTTGCACTGACGAGGGGCAAGCACCCCGAAACACCGTGTCTGCAAATTGGGATTCTGATCTGGCTTATATATCCTGAGTCATATTGCAAAGGATTGTGGAAAATCCACTTGTGACTTTTAGGATCGCTACTTCCAATAGGTGGCGCTGTGCTAGAGTTTGTCTCCTTTACTGGAGAGACAATTTGAATATTTCCCAGAGGGGCATTGCAGCTATAAGTCCCCTTACCTGGCAGCCAGACTGGCTTGCAAAGTCTCCTTAAGGAGAATAGTGTTCCCCCGTGGTCCCCACATAGCTTTCTCATGAGCCAGATCAGACACCCCCATACTTTGCACTGACGAGGGGCAAGCACCCCGAAACACCGTGTCTGCAAATTGGGATTCTGATCTGGCTTATATATCCTGAGTCATATTGCAAAAGATTGTGGAAAATCCACTTGTGACTTTTAGGATCGCTACTTCCAATAGGTGGCGCTGTGCTAGAGTTTGTCTCCTTTACTGGAGAGACAATTTGAATATTTCCCAGAGGGGCATTGCAGCTATAAGTCCCCTTACCTGGCAGCCAGACTGGCTTGCAAAGTCTCCTTAAGGAGAATAGTGTTCCCCCGTGGTCCCCACATAGCTTTCTCATGAGCCAGATCAGACACCCCCATACTTTGCACTGACGAGGGGCAAGCACCCCGAAACACCGTGTCTGCAAATTGGGATTCTGATCTGGCTTATATATCCTGAGTCATATTGCAAAGGATTGTGGAAAATCCACTTGTGACTTTTAGGATCGCTACTTCCAATAGGTGGCGCTGTGCTAGAGTTTGTCTCCTTTACTGGAGAGACAATTTGAATATTTCCCAGAGGGGCATTGCAGCTATAAGTCCCCTTACCTGGCAGCCAGACTGGCTTGCAAAGTCTCCTTAAGGAGAATAGTGTTCCCCCGTGGTCCCCACATAGCTTTCTCATGAGCCAGATCAGACACCCCCATACTTTGCACTGACGAGGGGCAAGCACCCCGAAACACCGTGTCTGCAAATTGGGATTCTGATCTGGCTTATATATCCTGAGTCATATTGCAAAGGATTGTGGAAAATCCACTTGTGACTTTTAGGATCGCTACTTCCAATAGGTGGCGCTGTGCTAGAGTTTGTCTCCTTTACTGGAGAGACAATTTGAATATTTCCCAGAGGGGCATTGCAGCTATAAGTCCCCTTACCTGGCAGCCAGACTGGCTTGCAAAGTCTCCTTAAGGAGAATAGTGTTCCCCCGTGGTCCCCACATAGCTTTCTCATGAGCCAGATCAGACACCCCCATACTTTGCACTGACGAGGGGCAAGCACCCCGAAACACCGTGTCTGCAAATTGGGATTCTGATCTGGCTTATATATCCTGAGTCATATTGCAAAGGATTGTGGAAAATCCACTTGTGACTTTTAGGATCGCTACTTCCAATAGGTGGCGCTGTGCTAGAGTTTGTCTCCTTTACTGGAGAGACAATTTGAATATTTCCCAGAGGGGCATTGCAGCTATAAGTCCCCTTACCTGGCAGCCAGACTGGCTTGCAAAGTCTCCTTAAGGAGAATAGTGTTCCCCCGTGGTCCCCACATAGCTTTCTCATGAGCCAGATCAGACACCCCCATACTTTGCACTGACGAGGGGCAAGCACCCCGAAACACCGTGTCTGCAAATTGGGATTCTGATCTGGCTTATATATCCTGAGTCATATTGCAAAGGATTGTGGAAAATCCACTTGTGACTTTTAGGATCGCTACTTCCAATAGGTGGCGCTGTGCTAGAGTTTGTCTCCTTTACTGGAGAGACAATTTGAATATTTCCCAGAGGGGCATTGCAGCTATAAGTCCCCTTACCTGGCAGCCAGACTGGCTTGCAAAGTCTCCTTAAGGAGAATAGTGTTCCCCCGTGGTCCCCACATAGCTTTCTCATGAGCCAGATCAGACACCCCCATACTTTGCACTGACGAGGGGCAAGCACCCCGAAACACCGTGTCTGCAAATTGGGATTCTGATCTGGCTTATATATCCTGAGTCATATTGCAAAGGATTGTGGAAAATCCACTTGTGACTTTTAGGATCGCTACTTCCAATAGGTGGCGCTGTGCTAGAGTTTGTCTCCTTTACTGGAGAGACAATTTGAATATTTCCCAGAGGGGCATTGCAGCTATAAGTCCCCTTACCTGGCAGCCAGACTGGCTTGCAAAGTCTCCTTAAGGAGAATAGTGTTCCCCCGTGGTCCCCACATAGCTTTCTCATGAGCCAGATCAGACACCCCCATACTTTGCACTGACGAGGGGCAAGCACCCCGAAACACCGTGTCTGCAAATTGGGATTCTGATCTGGCTTATATATCCTGAGTCATATTGCAAAGGATTGTGGAAAATCCACTTGTGACTTTTAGGATCGCTACTTCCAATAGGTGGCGCTGTGCTAGAGTTTGTCTCCTTTACTGGAGAGACAATTTAATTATAGGTTTTTATTAACTTTTGACGTATTAAAGGTTACGTTTTAGCCTCTTATTTGCTTACCAGTAATCTATATAATAAGTGGCATTTACTACTATTTGTTGCTGCTATTCCCCAATCTGAGAGCAGCATAATGTAGAGACAGAGACCCTGATTCCAGCGATGTGTCACACACTGAGCTGTTTGCTGTAATTTTGATAAAAATCAATGTTTTTTTCTGCTGCAGATCTAGCAGTTAAGGTACGGTTCCACTTGCGTATGACTTGTGCGAGTCTCGTATCGGTATCACCCAGCACGGCCGCACACTCTCCTGACAGGAGCAAGTCGGCTGCATGTATTTCCATGCAGCTGAGGCACTCGTGTCCAGAGATTGTGCAGCCGTGTCGGGTGATACAGATGCGAGACTCGCACAAGTCATATGCAAGTGTGACTCCAGCCTTATACAGAACTCATGCATATGATGGTCTATCTGCAGCACACCAAGTAGTCCTCTAATGATAATCTACTGCTGATTAGGCTAGTTTCAGATGTCCGTGTTTAATCAAGTACCAGTCACACGCATGGTTATGGTCACACGTGTGTCATACGTGCGTCACACGTGTGACATCCATGTTTGCATACGTGTGACACGTACCGGGTAAAACAACGTGTCTCTGCAATGAAAAGATGTTCTATATTTACCTGTATCCAGCGGTGCTGTCTCCGGCTCTGCTGCCTCCCGCTCCTAACCCTCGCTCATTATTTTCATTGATTATTCACTGCCAGAGGATCTGGAAGCTGGAGCACCGCCAGGGACATCGCCGGTGACAGGTGAGTATACAGCAGTTTGTGCAGTGACATCCAGGGTGTCATCGGAGTTCCCAATAAACTCTCATGAACCCCTGGAAGTCACCATCGTGACACTCGCTGTAGCGCAGTTGTCACAGGGGTGTCATCAGGAGGTCATCAGAGTTCATTGGGAAATCCGATAACCTCCTGGACGTCCCTGCACACACAATGCTGGCAGGAAACTCACCTGTCACTAGCGATGTCCCCAGTGATGCTGTCCTCGGCGGTGCTGTCTCCAGCGCCGTCACTGCGATGCCCCTGCTCCCAGCTGCTCACTGCAGTGAATAATCAATGAAAATAATGAGCGGGGGTCAGGAGCGGGAGGCAGCAGAGCCAGAGACCACATCGCTGGGGAGAGGTAAATCTAGAAAATCTTTTTATTTAAAAACCCGTGTTTTCCCTGGTCTGTGTCACACTGATGTCACACGGATCACATCAGTGTGCGATCCGTGTGACACTCGTGCTGCCGGAGAAAAACTGACACATGTCCGTGTGAAATAGCGGGGCCACACGGTCCGTGTGAAAACACGGCCGTGTGAGTACACAATAGGGTAACATGGGTACGTGTGATATCCGTGTTAAAAACGGATGTCACACGTACCTAAAACACGGACGTCTGAAACCAGCCTTAAACAGTGATTTTATCAAAACTACACTAAGCAGCCCAGTAAGTGACACACTGCTGGAATCTCTGCCCCTACGGTATACTGTTCTCAGATTAGGTGGCACAAATCTGGTCACAGATTCCCTTTAAGGGATCGTGGTAGTACTATGTGGAAATGTGACAGTGTCACTATGGGTCAGGCACTACATTTAAATCACTCGACAGCAGTTAAATGATGTATGTCACTTCTAGTGATGTGATTGGAAGTGCCTGATTGGCAGTGGTTGGCGTCTGTGGTCATTGTGGTTAGTATCGCATCATATCCGGGTGGCAAAGTCGATCGGATGTGATTGGTTGGCATATGGGTGGCGGAACACTATGTACCACGGAGATTAAATGAGACATGTCACAAAGAAGATGGGACATGCATCTAAAAGTATACTAATTGTAGAAGGAACTATAAGGAGAGAAATAATAATGTGAGTGAGATTAGAAGAGAACATGTTTCCAAAGAAGAAAATATATAAAATAAATCAGCATATAAAAGTAGAGAAGAAAGGGAGCTATCCATTCCATATGCTGCTGCCGCTACATAGCTGATATTTCCTGCGTATGGGTGGTGGGGGCTATTGGACTCCTTACTAGAGTTTCAAAACCATTTGAATAATATTTGGTCTGTACTTCACTTCATCATACACTTTGATTTCACCCAACTAAATTGTCTTGACACCCTGATTATCAAGGGCACTGAGGGAAAACTACATACAGACCTCTAAAATGCTGACAAAACAATTTACTTCTTGAGCTGTTGCCCCTAAGCCACCAAAAAATCAATTCCTAAATCACAATTTTTGCAAATAGAATTGTTGGCCAAATGGACACCAGAACCAACAGCCTGGAGGAACTGTACTCCAAGCTCCAGGTTAGGAGCTATCATGAGGGCATCTTGAGAGAAAGTCGAACCCCAACTCCATGTGAGTGTAAACCAAATTTTGACCTCCACGTTGCTTTTATTCATACTTATCTCTATGTCTAGATGATCCATATCATTATACGTAGCCACTTAAGTCTGGGTTACCCTAGAATCCATTTCTTCCCTGCTTCTGTCGGGCCTCCAATCTCAGTAACAAATTAGTGAGAGTCGACATTTGGATATCTACTTTGCAGACCCTCGAACCAAAAGGCCTCAACAGAGAGTTTGATGTTGGCAGCTTCATTTGAACAGTGGCATGCTTATTAAGCAATCTCTGAGTTGTTTACCAGTGTTTTCTTTCCCTTTTTTATTTTTTACAGTATCGCTAATAGTCTCCTGACAACACAAGACAAACTCTATCAACACTTGGTATGGTGTACTTTATGTACCCCCTTTACTCTGCAGTCTGTCCTTCCCTATGTTCTCTTTGTGATTTACTCATCTCCTCCATTCATTCCCCTTTAATATCTCATAATTTTTTTCATTTCCTTTCATTTACATTATTTCTTATTATTTATTTTATTGCAATACCAACCATAATACCCTCTGATGCCAATCAACAACATCACTTTCGATCACATCACCAGAAGTGACGTACAATGCCGGGCTATTTAACAACCATGGCACAGTGTTAATGTAGCACCTGACCCATAGCATCTTCACATAGCGCTACCACGCTCCCTTAATACCACTAACCACCAACATTGGTAAGGAATCTTGCTAACTTTCTTTTTCTTTTTTTATAGAGACCTCAGACTTTGACCAAGGATGCAGGCATTATACATCCTTATTCTCATTATTTGAGTGCTCCATCCCTTACTGATTCTTGCAGTATTATGGCTATTAGACATACAGTATGCCTACCATTTATTCCATATCGTCTACCTTTTTTATTATGCATTTTTTTATATAAATATACGCCGTTGACTGTTGTTGTCTACCTATTTATATGCACCCTTACTGTTACCTGCAATGTTATGACTGTTAAACATATGCCTACCATGTATTCTTTATTGTCAACCCTTTTTATAAGTATCTTTTTCTTTGAATATATGCCGTGGACTGTTATTTTCCATCTCGAACAGCTACCCTTGTCAAATAATATTTTTTATTAATTTTTTTTGTTTTGACTTTTAGTACTCGTTTTGTATCCTATTTACTACCGTATTTTTTGGACCATAAGACGCACTTTTTTTCCCTCAAATGTTGGGGGAAAATGGGGGGTGCGTCTTATGGTCTGAATATAGGGCTGCGGGGAATGAGGGTGCTGCGGTGGAGCGGGTCATCGAGGGCACGAGCAGGCTGTAGCAGCCTGCCGTGACCACGTGGACCCGCTCATTTAATATGCACGCCCATCCTCCCGCCCATCTCTCAGCGCTGAAGCCGGCACTGACAGGTGGGCGGGGTGATGGGCGAGGGATAACCAGCCGGGCGCATGATCACCCCTGGCAACTGCAGCCTGGAGTGATCATGTGCGGCTGTATTCACTGCTCCCCGCGCATCATCATTAGTGCGGGGGGCAGTGAATCAGTACAAATTACTCACCATTCCCCTGCAGCATCACGATCTCCGGTCTGTGCCGGTCAGCTGACTTGCGTGGAGACTAGCGCCGCGCACAGCGATGACGTCATCTCTGTGCGCATGTGTGTCCACACGTGACAGACAGGAGGAGATCGTGATGCTGCAGGGGAACGGGGACGGCTCCACTCAGCGGCGCTGCCGCTGACGGTAAGAGGAGCGGTGCTGCAGGGAGTGAGGTGAGGTAAGGTGAGTATGAACGTTTATTTTTTTTATGTGCCACAGGATGCGGCCATACACCAGGATGATGGGGGTATATGAGCAGGATAGGGGTTTATTATGAGCAGCATGGGGAGTGTATGAGCAGCCTGGGGAGTATATGAGCAGCCTGGGGAGTATATGAGCAGCCTGGGGAGTATATGAGCAGCAATGGGGAGTATAAGAGCAGGCTGGTGAGTATAAGAGCAGGCTGGTGAGTATATGAGCAGGCTGGTGAGTATATGAGCAGGCTGGGGAGTATATGAGCAGGACATTACCCTATAACAGTGTCAGCAGCAGATCCTCGCCCCATAAGTGTGTCATGAGCACATTTTTTGCTTAAAATTTTATTTTCCCATTTTCCTCCTCTAAAACCAGGGTGCGTCTTACAGTCCGAAAAATACGGTATGTATAATTTTCTTGTTGTAGTGTAGTTTGATAATAGTCAACCAAAGACCGAAACGTTACAGTTTCTACACAAAATATATGTTGGAGCACTGAAATAAAAGTCTTAACCTGTGCAACGTATGTCTGTGTGCCGGATTTTATTTTCACTAGGATTGCTACAAGAGATGAGTGGACCCATGCTTTGGGACCCAATTTTGACCTTAACCCCAATGGGAGTCACTACAGGGCAGTTCGGGTCTCTGCCCACATGCAGACAGCCATAAACAGATCATTTCCAGAGGCTGGGATTTTCCATTATTTTTTATTTTTTGGTCACACACTACAGAGCAGATCAGAGCACGCTGTTGTTACCCCCCAGTGCAAGCCGTTCAAACACTGCAAGTGGCTCACACTGGGCTGGGCACCGAGCGTACCTGAGCACAGCGATGATCGCGTGAGTGGTGTTCATACGTATAGCACCCGAATCCGAACTCTGTTTTTTGTGTAAAGTCTATGTTTGGTCCAAACACCGAACCTCTTGGTCGCTCATCTCTAATTACTAACCTATCCAGACGCCTACATTTTTGAGCGTGCCGTATTTTCCCTTCTTTACCATATTTTTCTGGTGGTTTCTGAGACTCCACTTGAAAAAGTACTGTAAAATAGCTTCATAAAATTAAAGAGGTGGTTCACCCATATTCATTATTGGCCACATCGATATTATGTTGAGAAACAAGGTTTCTCTCAAATACCTTGTGTTGCCAATAGAGCCTGTGAGTGGTGCTATTGCGGACCGCTCATCCATATCGCCTGACCCCTGGCCTCCGTGACCTCTGGGATCCGGGGATGTCACGTCAAAGTCCTGTTCACCTGACATCACCGAGGCCGGCCCCAGTATCCGTGAGTGACTGGGATGTGGACGGAGTTTCACTGCTCAACACAGCCCATCATCTCCCTGCTCCCTCCTCCCTCACAGCAGAGCACTGCAAGGAGGGTACACGCTGGGCTGTGACGAGCAGTGAAACGCCACCCACAGCCCAGTTACTCAAGGAGACTGGGGCCGGCTGCGGTGATGTCAGGTGAACAGGAAGTTGACATGACATCACCATATCTCCAAGGTCACGGAGCCCGGGGGTCAAGCAATGGGGATGAGCGGTCTGCAATAGCGCCGCTCACAGGCATTATTGGCAACACAAGGTATTGGAGAGAAACATTGTTTCTCAACATAATATCGATATGGCTAGTAATGAATATGGGTGAACCATTTTAACATAATGCATGTTCTGTTCATGATAAAACAACATTGCTTTTTCCATCTTATGCTACATCTTTTAAATGGAACCTTACAGCTGATACAATGTTGCCCCATCCACAGGCAGCATGTATCAGACTCTGGCTGTTTAGTTTTATCCATAGATGTTTAACTCTGAAACGCTGCACCAGTTTCAGAGAAAAGCATAGTTTAATAGCCGCCCTGGACTGTGACACATGGTAATCTAGTCCTATAGGCTGGTCCTTGGCAGCTTCTCTCCACATGCTGCACAGGTCTTATCCTCTGTGCAAGTATAGGGAGTGATCCATCACTCAAAGGCTGCTTACGGGAGGAATCACCACTGACCAGTCTGTCTGACTAGTCTCCTGTGCAGCTCAGTCCCCAGCGGCTATTAATCTGTCTTTCTCTTGAAACGCTGCAGCGTTTCAAAATTAGACACTGCATGATTTCAGTTATATATGTTGCATGATGCTTGTGAATTGAGTAGCCTATATCAGCTGTCATTTTCTCTTAACCGCTTCAGGGTTGGGAAACTATGTAACGGTTATAAGTAACAAAATGCTCCTTCTTACTAGTGGAAGCTGCCTGCTTTCTGTACTTAAAGGGGTGGTTGTGTAATGCTCGCAGGGCAAGCAAGGGATAAGTGGATAAACTGGACCAAAGGCACCAATCACGGACCTGGAGGAGCGTACCTGAACGGCTACAGAGTTATCACTAAAGCCACTTTAGGTAAAGCTAGGCTAACTCACAGGTAGGTAGCCGACAAGGGCAGCCCAAGGGGCTCACTGTGCCTCAGCAGCTGGCGTCACGGGTGTATGTATCAATTGTCTCTGATATTAGGAGCAGCAGCTGGTGTCATAGGTTTGGCCAAATTGGGTTGTTGCTGCAGCGGCGGCTGGTAATGTAGAAGGAGCTGGTGTGGACAGTTGTTACAACAGCAAAAACCTAAGAATTAGAATCAACAGATCCATAACGTTTTTTTACCATTACCTTATTAGACTATGGTCCCCAAACCTTACTATAATCCTACAAACGACTCATAGTTATGTACAATCAAGAGATATTATCCAAGTGGATTCAATATATCACTTTATTAAATTAATTATTTTTTGTTATTTTTTTGGATACACAAAGTGCAGAAAGTGCAGCATAAAAACAAGATATACGTTTGGGTAAACAAATACAAAGGACAGTGTGACCAAAGATCACGGCAACAATCAAAAACAGTTTACATAATGAACGATTGTACAGTATTCAGAGGAGCAATGTAAATATATATGTGTACACAGAGATATGTATCACCAGATTAAAGTGCTTGATTATAGTGCTGAATTATCAAATGACATATTCTGTCTTATTGTACATCAATCATATTGCACATATCCCACCACATAAAATATATATATGCGTATATGGACAATTAGTTGGATAAAGCGCTTAACTATAATATATATATATATATATATATATATATATATATATATATATATATATAGCTTTTATTACATGTTTATCATATTGCACATATCCCATTAATCAAAAATAGATCTATATTATTGGGCTAGACCCATAGTACACAGTTCAAGATCTATTGGCATAATTCATGCTCACAATGAATACTGAACGATGATGGCTAACTACCAAAACCGCAGGATAAAGAGATTATATATAATTTCCCAGCATATGTTAGCATTATAACCGGCCCAGCAATTTGGCCAAATCACCCGCTATTAAATGCAGTATGGGGGATCCGTTCCCTAGAATAGCCACCTAAGGTTACCATGCTCTGTCTCAGGTCACACTGCCCCGCACCCCAACGCGTTTCGCCGGAGCTTCGTCCGGGGGTGATTTGGCCAAATTGCTGGGCCAGTTATAATGCTAACATATGCTGTGAAATTATATATAATCTCTTTAGCCTGCTGTTTTGGTAGTTAGCCATCATCGTTCAGTATTCATTGTGAGCATGAATTATGCCAATAGATCTTGAACTGTGTGCTATGGGTGTAGCCCAATAATATGGATCTATTTTTGATTAATGGGATATGTGCAATATGATAAACATGTAATAAAAGCTATATATATATTATAGTTAAGCGCTTTATCCAACTAATTGTCCATATACGCATATATATATTTTATGTGGTGGGATATGTGCAATATGATTGATGTACAATAAGACAGAATATGTCATTTGATAATTCAGCACTATAATCAAGCATTTTAATCTGGTGATACATATCTCTGTGTGCACATATATATTTACATTGCTCCTCTGAATACTGTACAATCATTCATTATGTAAACTGTTTTTGATTGTTGCCGTGATCTTTGGTCACACTGTCCTTTGTTTTTGTTTACCCAAACGTATATCTTGTTTTTATGCTGCACTTTCTGCACTTTGTGTATCCAAAAAAATAACAAAAAATAATTAATTTAATAAAGTGATATATTGAATCCACTTGGATAATATCTCTTGATTGTACATAACTATGGGTCGTTTGTAGGATTATAGTTGTTACAACAGTAGCAGTAGGTATGGATTAGAGCAATAAAAAAGGAAAAAACATCAGGCACTCACCAGTTGCTGCTTGTGCAAGTTTTGTTGTTTTATTCGTGCAGGTTACAAGTGCATGGAGTGGGGGGGAGGGAGCGGACGCTACACACGTCCAAAGACGACGGCGGCCGTTTCGCACCTGTCTGGTGCTTCAGCTGAAGCACCAGACAGGTGCGAAACGGCCGCCGTCGTCTTTGGACGTGTGTAGCGTCCGCTCCCTCCCCCCCACTCCATGCACTTGTAACCTGCACGAATAAAACAACAAAACTTGCACAAGCAGCAACTGGTGAGTGCCTGATGTTTTTTCCTTTTTTATTGCTCTGATGTTCATATGTTTATTCACATCAACGGCACCGCAGAGCATGTGCACTTTTTTCGGCCCAGTATAGGATGTTCTGAAAGTCTTTTGGTGTTGGGGCAGTGCCCTGAACTTTTCTCCTTTTTCGCATGAATAAGTAGGTATGGATTAGATGTGTGTCGTCCCAGGGATGTCGCTCCAGCTTCAGGGACGCCTCAGGGTCTTTTTCTGTATATGGCAGACAGGTATGTCAGATTTTGTATGTGTCGTGATGCCACTCACGGCTTGCGGTCAGGGATATGGATGACCGCCACTGCAGATTTTAGGAGCGTCTGGGGCGGATGGGGTCTGCAGTCAGATGGTGTTGCCTCCCGTGAGTGAGGCAGGCCCCAGGGGCTTAGATGTGTAGATAACGGGTCCCAGAATAACTCAGGCAGAGTTCAAAAGTCATTTAACTGGTTTTTACTCACTTTATTGTTATGGTGAGCTGACCCGGGCATTGCTGTGATGAACCAGGTAGGATCAGGGTCTCCTTCGGGCCAGTCTGAGGGTATCAGGTTAGCTTGCCTTGCTAGCACTTCTGTGTTCGGATAACCCCCTGACCTAAAGTACCATGGGGGTCTATCCATGGAGTCGCTACTGCCTTTTCTCCCCTTTTTGGACCGTTTGCCGGCAGCGTGGACCAGGTGAGATGGCTTCTGGCTCTGTCTCCTTATGGGTCCCTGCGTTGCTGCTGAGGCTCGGACTCTGTCAGGTTGGTGAGGTACTTGTAGTTCCCCTCACCGGCAGGTTTAGCAGATAGTTAAACTAGAGTCTGCTATAAGGACCTGTACCCCATACGTGCCTAGTCACCAGGAGCACCTCTTTCTCTGACTACCTGGGACCGTTCTCCCCCGCCAACTGTCACTACACCGCGCAGGGTCTGACTAGTGGCAGCGCGCGAGTCCGCCTCGTGACTGTCGCGCTCCACTACCAGACTGGCTCTCCTCTCTTCCTGACAACCTCTGCACTTTAGCTCCCAGCCCCTCCGCTCCACCTCTTGATGAGATTTGAAAGCTAGCCCTCCTCTGGAGACTACCCAAGGGTCCTCTCTAAAGGTGTGGGAGAACTGGTTGCTATGTGTCTGTGCGTACACACCTCATTCTAGCCTTTAGGATTACCTGGAAGTACTGTCCCAGCATGGGAGCAGTACTCAGTGGTGCCTGACCAGGTCAGGGGCACCACAGATGCAGCAGCGGAGTTGTCATGCACTGGAACACAGAAGAGCATCAGTAATACAGCACACAGTGTGAAAACAGCAGCGGTAGCACAAAGGAACCTCAGACAGCAAAGTTAGGATTACTGGCAGGCACCTGCCTTAAGGGGGGGAAGGTGCCTTGAATGGCCAAGAGGCACTTCGGGCCTACTGGCAATTTAAGAAAAAGGGCGTGTCAGCGTGAAGCTCCCTAAGGACATTCCCAGGAGACTTGTGCAGCGTGCGCACACCCTGAGAGTTGGCAGGAGTCAGGGACAGGACAGTCACGGCTGGGAAGGTGCACTTTTGGTAGGATAAGGTACAGCCACAGAAGTATAGAGAAGTCAAGGTGCACTTGTCGGCTTCCAAACCAAATGTATTCAAGTAAATACAAGGTACTCTTCAAATATAATTTGCGTGTAGTTTATTTTCAAAAAACGGGATTGACAATGTTGTGACGTTTCGGCCACGGGATGGCCTTCATCAGACCACTGTGTTGGACAACAAAATACAAAAAAATCACCATCATGATAAAAGTTACATTATGGAAAAAAGCTTTACAAAAAACATACATAACATATTAAACATGAAAATAAAATAGAAAAAAAGAAAAAAAAGAGAAGAAAAAGAAAAAGTAGTATAAAGACCAGCATTTAGTAGGAAAAACCAAGAGATACTGGCTAAAGAGACCCAAAGAAAGGTGTATCTTGTTTTTTATGGAAAAAAATGGGTAAAGTGCTCATTAGCATTACATATTAAATGAATAGTGTCAGTGAAATAGGCGTTAATGTATAAAAGTCCCCATGTCTCACCTCCTGCCAGTAATAGGGGTAAGTAATGAAGCAACATTTTAGTTAGCGGTATGTACCACAATATCAGGTTAAGGCCTCTGCCACACTCACGTTTAAAAAACGTACGTGTTATGTAGTCCGTTTTTTGTGTCCGTGTTCCGTATTTTGTGTCCGTTTTTCCCCTCCGTGTAGTGTCCGTATGCATAACGTGTGTCATACGTGTGTGCGTTTTCCTGTGCGTGTCATACGTCAGTGTATGTTCCGTGAGCAGTCCATATTTTGTCCGTGTTTAACATGTTTTACACATTGAGATAATGGTGATTACTTGGAATTAAATGACACATAGGTGTATGTGATTATTACACAAATATAATTTACCTATAAACTGTTTCCTGCTTGTATTCTGCCTTGGAGCACCTATGTGTTGTGACAATTTTTTTGCAATGCCATTATCCACGGAGGCCTTAGTTTGTTTATGTTGGATTATATCTTGTCGTTTTGGCGTTAGACGGCACATGTTGCAATATGATAATTTTAGAAGAAACAGATTGTGGGTGCATCCACTAATCATGATGCGACCTATGCATGGTAATTTCCATACGTTATTTTTGGAGTTACGTCATTACCCTGATAAGTTTTTTTCATACTGCCGTTTGACTGTGGAGAGTTTTGATTACCTCCTTAATATTTTACGACCTCATTTGCAACACCAGGACACTTGGATGCGGCTTTCCATTTCCCCAGAGGAGAGATTCATGGCGACTCTGAGGTATATATTTTTTATTTTTTTTTATGTTTTCTTTTTCACATTTTAATGTTTAATTGATATTTCTTGATGTAATCTCTCTTCATACTAAATTCTTTTTTTTTTTTTTTTTCCTTTCTTAAAACAAGATATTGATACTTTAAAATCATTGTTTTTTTTTTTCTTTTCTTAGATTCTTGGCG
The DNA here is from genome assembly GCF_048569485.1 of Anomaloglossus baeobatrachus. Lineage (NCBI taxonomy): Eukaryota > Metazoa > Chordata > Amphibia > Anura > Aromobatidae > Anomaloglossus > Anomaloglossus baeobatrachus. The sequence goes on along the minus strand of NC_134354.1, from coordinate 314,654,910 downwards.
ACTGGTCAATCTTTTAGTGCGTTACATTTTGATTTTTTGTTGGGGAGATCAACCATTGCCGTTATAGTACGTCACACATGCGACATGATATGGCAACATTTAAAAGAAGAAATGATGCCTCAGCCAAACAGACAAGACTGGTTGAAAATATCTAAGGGCTTCAAGGACTGTGTGGACTTTCCTAACTGCATAGGAGCATTGGATGGCAAGCATTTCAGAGTTAAAAAGCCACCAAACTCTGGTTCCCGTTATTTCAATTTTCATAAGTTTTTTTCTGTTGTTATTTTGGCATTGGTTGACACTGATTACCGTTTTATTTATGCAGGCATTGGGGCCTATGGTAGTGCCTCAGATGCCCGTATTTTCCGTTCTTCAAGATTAGCCCAATGGCTGCAAGAAAATTCATTATTGATTCCACCACCAGTTGCCCTACCTGGTACATCTGGACCGTTGGCACCATATGTCATGGTAGCAGATGCAGGATTTGCATTATCAAAACATGTTATGCGACCATATCCAAGGAGATCAATTGATGACAGGAAACAGTACTTTAATTATCGCCTAACAAAAGCAAGACGTTATGTGGAGTGTTCATTTGGTATATTATCTAACAAATGGCGCATTTATCAGACAACTATTCAATTGCAGCCAAACTCTGTCAAATCTGTCATCAAGGCTACCATAGTTTTTCACAATTTCTGTCGTATACATGAAGGAGGACCTTATGTTGATGATGAATTTCAGATAAACCATGATGTTAATCCAACAGGTGAACCTATGTCTCATAATTCTGTGACATCGGGTTTACAAATTAGAAATTTATTTACTGATTACTTTAATTGTTTTGATGCTAATAATAATAATGTTTGTTAATTTTTTCATGACAATTTTGGATTGTCAATTTAGTCATTTTCATTTTTACCTATACGAAAATGTTTACTTTGTTTAAAAATTAAGAGATTAAAGATTACTTGTTTTAAAGTTAAAAACAGTTAATCCACACCTTACAGTTCTGTTAACAACATGGAGTTCTGAATGTTGTATGTATGTGTTTGTAATTTTCTGTGATAGTATCATGACATGAAATTAAATTTTTTTGTTTTTAACATTAAAAAATTACTAATGTTAAGCATCTATGTAAAGAATGCAATATTATAAATACATGAAAAATAAAAACTTAATATTTTGGTTGAAATCATAGTTTTTTATTAATAATATGCCTATTATTAAAAAATGTAATGATGTTAATTATTTATTTATAAATAAAAACGGTTTATTGCTAGTCTTAAAGAATCTTTAAACAAATAATAATATTGTTTCTTTAATAAAATTGTTTATATACTTTACATAAATTATTAAACTTGCAAACATTTTTGCATTGATTACTATGTTGAAAAATTAGTGAACTTAAATAAGTATGTTGGTCTCATGTTGGACATTTAAATAGATATAATCATTTTAAACTTTGGTTTTAGAATATAAGAAATCATCTAACAATCACATTTTTTCAATAGAAATGCGTTCCCAAAAAAATTAAACATATACATGTCACTCAACATATATGTCAACAGGCACAAAATATAATGACACATGCTTTTTTTTTTTTTTTTTCAAGACTCTGACTTTCAAACATTTAGTAAAACACAATTTTTTTTTTTTTTAAATTTATCTGTATTTTTGGATAAATTTTCATAAAAATTGTGTCTCATAAGTCTACCAGATCTTCTAGGGAAGTAACCTGAGTGTTGCTGAGTATGTTGTTTTGGGTCGCCTCAGAAATTGTATTTTCAGAAATGGAAGCAGTTGTTTGCTGCACAACATTCCTATTACTAACTACAGTAGTGTGTGGAACAGTTTGTTGCATGCTTGTTTGGACCAACACATTGCTTGTTGTTGAGTACACCTGTGGGTCTACATGGGTAAGTGGGTATTGTGTGTGTGTGTGTATGTTGTTGACCTTGATGATAGTTGACTGATTTTTGTAAGTGTGGTGTGGGAAACATAGTTGAGATTGGATAATGAGGCATCATGAATGATTGTGGGTATGTTGAACCAGGAAACAAGTTAGGTACAGCACCTATATTTGTGGGTTGTGTAAAGTAACTAGTACTTGGAGTTGGTTGTAAATTCATATAGTTTATGGGTTGCTGTGAAGTTGAACTTTGTACAGTGCTTAAGGCGCCAGTATTGGTTGAAACATACCCTTGTCTAATTGGTGTTGGGAATACCGTACTTGAAGCAATAGAAGGTGGAGCAGATTGTTGTAATACTGGATTAGTGACAAGTACTGTTGGCATTGTTGTTTGTGTAGAAATGTTATTTTGATTGTCTGTTGTGTTTGTGACTGTATGTTGTTGCATAATGCTACGCCAATTTTCTATGGCTTCATAAACTCTCACCGGTTCCTGTTCTGCCTGACTAGCTGAAAGGAGTGTCAGCATAGCAGCACGTACACGTTCCTGCCTATCTGAGGCAATTTTGGTTAAGCTAGTAGATAAAGACCGACAAAAACGCTCGGCATCTGTTTCCGGAATTAAAGTGTTCATTATGTGAATTATGCGGGTGTCAATAATTTCGGGTAAGGATCTAATTTCCTCAGGTCTGCAGATTCTTCTTGCACGGAGAGGTTGTGGTGCAAAACGTGGAAGTACGTTTGTTTGTGTCGATTGGGTTGCTGGTGTGGTGGTTTGTTGTGTTGATGACCCTTGGGTGTTGTTTTGGGCACTCTCTGTTCCAACCTCATTTAACTCAGTAGCTGCCGCTTCATCATGATGAATCTCTTGATTTTCACTGTCTTCTCTGCCAGGTTCTTGTTCAGATGCAGAGGTGGCTGTAGCAGAGGGACCTGCTGTTGGTTGTTCATCAGAATCGTCGAGATTATCCTCCGTTCTATATTTTTATTTTTAAAATTATATAAAAGATTATAATAATTAAAATCATATTTTAAAAATTAAATTTTTTAAAAAATGAAAATAAAATTTAGCAAAAAAGAAAAAAAAAAAAAACCAATAAAACTTACTGTGTTACTTCTAAGATGGGTGCTAGGAAGCTTATTTGTTCATAGTAAACATATCTGCGTTTGCGGCCTAGGCTGGATGAGGATGGTATAGGGTTGTACTCCCTTCGGTACTGATCACGTGCCGAACGCCAACGCCTTTTTACCAAGTCAACTGTTGATTAAAAATAATTATGTAATTTACAACATTTAGCATAATTTTGCACACATTAATGATAATAATTTAAAAAAAAACCAAAATTTAAAAAACAATATGTGTACTAATACATCTGGTCATTATAGGAAAAAACATTATTAAATATATTATTAACTAAAAAGCATTTTAAACCATTCACACATACAAAAAGACTATTTCTCTACAATGATATTGCAAGTAATTGTAATATATATTTTAAAAAGGTTGAATTTAAACAAAAAAACAATTACTTTTGCCAAAAAATTAAAAAATATTATTTAACAATATATAAAATAAAATTTAAATGTAAAAAAAAAATTTAAAAATCTACTTCAAGCTGAATTTAACAAACATGCTTGTAAATTTGGTTTAAAAAATGATACTAATAAAACATGGAATTTTATTTCACATGACACTTTTATCGGTTAATTAATTTACTGCATGAAAAATTCTAAATAATATTACACATAAAATTAACCTTTTAATTTGTGTAACTTTGCAAATTTATGCCAAATTAAAAATAATTGATCATTTTAAAAATAGATTATTAAATATAAAAAAATTTCAAAAAGTTCGTTTTCAAAAATATTTAGACTAAAATAACATAACATTCACACTTTGAAAAATAATAAAATATATATATATAAAAAAAAAAATCAAAACTAAAAAATTACAACACTTACCATATTTTGCACGCTTTGAAGGCGAACATCTATCCCATGCATTATTGGGGTACACTTCCTCTGCAACTTGAAGCCAATGGCGGTCAACTGTCAGTCTGTCATGGTAACCATCAACACGTGTATCCCATAATGGTGGGTGAGTCTCAACAGCTGCTATCAGTTTCTCCGTGTCCACCCGTGGAGCCATTATTATATTTGGAAGGAGAAATTGTGGTCAAAACCGTTTAAGTACACAGAACAACAACTGCTTGCTTGCTCACTCCTTCTGCAAATGCAAACTAAGTTTTGAGCAAAAAAAGTATGTTAGCTACGCCACCTGCAAGTATTTAAAATTGTAACAACCTTGATTTTTCTAACACGGACACGGACCGCACAGATAGCATACGGAGGCCATCCGTATGACGTACGTGCAAACACGGACCCATAGGATTTAATGGATACGTGAGTACGTTATGCCGGAGCAAAACGGACATGTCAGCGCTTTTTCGGCACGGTCATACGTATGCATGGAACGGACACACGCTCCGTGCCAAAACACTGACGTGAGGCTATTAACATTAAAATGACTGTGTCAACATAAGCACGTGTCTCCGGTACGTGGAAAAAATGACAAACACGTACCGGAGGCACGGATGTGTGTTGCAGGCCTAAAGCAGCGTCTGAAATCAACAAAAAAAATTTCAAATACCTCAAGCCCTGCATTATACCCATGCTACTCTATTGGTCAGATCCCTTTGTCTTTCACTGCTAGTTTATGCCTATTTCCACCCTTTTAAGATTTTCATTGGTCACAGGTGCTATTTAAGTATGGTGCCCTGTCGGTCTATTGACACTGCATAGCGGTGGACACCACTGCTTGATCCTGTGCTGACACTTGCTCTCTTTATAAGGTGAGACAAAAGATTCTTCATTACCAGTGCTGACATATTATTCAATGATATTTGCACTTTCCATGGTCACTTTTGCATGGTCTATTGACTTTGTCCCTGTTATCTAGTTTATTACATATGCTTAATCTCTGGTTACAGGCGCTACTTAAACCAAGCGCCCTGTTGCACTATTGATACTGCATAGCGGTGGACACAGCTATTTTTCCTTGTGCTAACATTTGCTCTTTGTGTAAGGTGAGACAAAAATTATATTCTTTACTAATGCTGGCTTGCTATTTAATGTATTTAGCACTTTTTTAGCTTGGGCTTTGTTCCAGTCTAACCATGCCCCTGATGTCTCTACTTAATTACAGGTGCTCCATACACCTGCTTTAGGGTATGAGCGCACTAAGCGTTTTTTTTTGTGGCACCAAAAACGCTGCGTTTCTGGCTGCTAAAATGCACAAAAACGCAAAACACATAAAAAAAGCATGCGTTTTTACCACGAATTGGTGCGTTTTTGGATGCGTTTTGCTGCTAAAGATTGTTGAAAAAAGGAAAAAAAAAGTCTGATGTCCTTTCTTTCTTCAATATGGTCTTCATTCTCCACTAGTGTATGCTGGAGAGCAGACAGCTGCAGAACTACAAGGCTCAGCATGCTCGATCCAGGACTGTATGCTGGAGGGAGAGACAGGGGGAGCAGAACTACAAGGTTCAGCATGCTCCATCCACTAGTGTATGCAGGAGAGCAGACAGCAGCTGCAGAACTACAAGGCTCAGCATGCTCCATCCACTTGTGTATGCAGGAGAGCAGACAGCAGCTGCAGAACTACAAGGCTCAGCATACTCCATCCAGGACTGTATGCAGTTTTTTGCCCAAAAAAAAAAATGACGTGGGCTTCGCCATATTTTTGTATGCTAGCCAGGTACAGCAGGCAGGTACGGGCTGCCCCCAACCCCCGGCTGCCTATTTGGACCCAGCTGGGAACCAAAAAATATAGGGAAGCCTTTTTTTTAATTAATGAATTTAATGAAATAATTAAAAAAAAAAATGACGTGGGCTTCACCCAATTTTTGAGTCCAGCCAGGTACAACTAGGCAGCTGGGGATTGGAATCTGCAGCCCAGGGTGCTCAAGCTTTGGGTTAGGGCTAGCTGTATATTATCAACTGGCCCTAAGCCCGAAATTCATGGTGTCATGCTAATATTAGACATGGCCACCATGAACTTCTAGTAAAGATAAAAAAAAACACAACACACAGAAAAATATTTTTAGTAGAAATAAAACACAACACAATTAGTGACTCCTTTTTTATTGAAATAAAGACACCCCCCCCTCCACAGTAGTCCTGGGTCAAGGGTCCCGCGCCGTGCAATCCGGATTCAATATCAGCTGATCGGTTTGCTGGAAGGCAAAGCGATCAGATGATGTGTCAGGTTCAAGGATGTATGACATGACACATCAGCTGATTGTATAAACGGCGTTTATACAGTCAGCTGATGCATCAGTGCAAAAAAACAACAACAAACTACTCACTTCTGTGCAGACTCCCGTCCGATCGCTGCAGGAGCCGCCGGTAATCAGCTGATGAAGTCACCTGACCGCATCAGCTGATAAGCGGGCTTTACACGCTGCAACATCGCATTTGCTGGCGATGTCGAGCGCAATTGCACCCGCCCCCGTCGTACGGCCGATATGTGGTGATCGCTGCCGTAGCGAACATTATTGCTACGGCAGCGTCACATGCACATAGCTGCTCTGCGACGTTGCTCTGGCCGGCGAACCGCCTCGTTTCTAAGGGGGCGGTTCGTGAGGCGTCACAACGACGTCACACGGCAAGCATCCAATAGAAACGGAGGAGCAGAGATGAGCGGGACGTAACATCCCACCCACCTCCTTCCTTCCGCATTGCCGGTGGAGGCAGGTAAGGAGATGTTCGTCGCTCCTGCGGTGTCACACAAAGCGATGTATGGTGCCGCAGGAGCGAGAAACAACATCTCTAATAAGCAGAAAACAATTTTTTGTTTCAGGACGACCTCTCCGCGGCAAACTATTTTGACCGCTTTTGCGATCGTTTAAGGTCGCTCATTGGTGTCACACACTGCGATCTCGTTAATGAAATCGGATGTGCGTCACAAACACCGTGACCCCGACGATATTTCATTAACGATATCGTAGCATGTAAAGCCCACTATAGTTTAAGCCAACCGGGCGGTAAAAAGCCGGCCTCATCACTGGACTTATACTGTCAGCTGATTCCGTCAGGGGACCGCATGAGCTGATCACCGGCTGGTCTTGCAGCTATCGGACGTGTCCCGGGAGTCTGCACACAGCCGGAGCAGGGGTGGCGGTACCTGGAAGAGGAGCTGGGAGCAGACATGTACCGGGAGTCTGCAGACAGGTGAGTATGAGATTTTTTTTTTTTTTTTTCTCTTGTTCACTTTTGATTTTGCAGCTGTTTCCACCTCCCATCTGGACATGGCGCCGGACGGGAGGTGGAACTAGCGGTGGTGGTACCAGTGGTGGTACCGGTGTTGAGGAGGACCTTTCCATCAAATACTTAATTAACCTCTTGACAAGGGATTGTGGGAAATATGTCGATTTGCCTTACATAATTCAGGTTTCAGATCATATACATGACACAGATTTAAAGATGGCTGCCATTTCCTGTCCTCCACACCTTGCCTGGAATGCAAGTAATGTCCAGATGTAAGAAGACCACCATATAAGGAAGGACCCCTGGTCAACCAACCCACATATCAGATGACACCATGGATTCCTGCACTGAAGTCAGACCCGCCCATCAACAGCAACACGGATCTCCCCATTGGCTAGCCCATGAACTGTCCCACTAAATGGGCATATCTGAACTTGTGTACGCCCCTAGCCTATATCAGAAGACGCACGCTCTGTACTCAGTCTCTTTGGCTGCCATTTTTACTGTGATCAAGGAGATTTCACATCCGACTGTCTGGTGTGAATTCTTTACGCATGAACTTGGTCTTCACCAATTAGGCCAGGCAGTAGGCAACTAGTGATCTCTGGTTAAGAGTTCACTCTAACATTATTGGTGCCCAACGTGGGGCCATCAGACGTCTACATCCGAAAACCCTTGGAATCGTCAATTGGAACGGCAGGACGAGCTCCATACCTTGAGAAAGGAGATTGATCACCTCCTATTAAACCCAGAGCATGGTAAGTCTGCTGATTTTTATAATCTGTAGTCTTCCCTGTGTGGTCTCGGGGTGTGTGGCACTGATTGCCTGACTGTGTCCGGTTTTCAAGGTCTCTGTACACGGCAGACGGGTCTCACAGATGCTGGCCATATTAATTGCGGAAGAACCATCACGTGTTTAGTTGCCTGCTGCCTGTTTGTCTCGAGCGGAGATTGGTAGTTAAGAGAGCATGTGGGTTTTGAGTTCTGTTAGTTGTCGCCTGTGATATGGTTTGTGGTTCTAGTGGAGACTTAAGTAAATACGGTTTGGTACAAGATGTAGAGATATAGCGCGGTTTTAATTGGCCACGTTAGGCACGTGTTTTCCATGGGCTTTCAAACCTGTGTTAGAGAGGCTAGTTACAAGACCTCCAAGACAGGCTTGTTAACAGGAGCCTGTGTTAAAAAGGCTGGGTAGAAGACATCCAAATGGGGCTTATTACAGGAGCCTGGGTGTTATAGAGGCCGGGTACCAGGGTAGATTGAGGTAATTAGAGACCAGGTAGAGGAAGTGTTTTGTAGAGTTCAGAATGAGGCGCTGGACGTAAATCTGACTAATTTCAAAGTGTTTTCTTGGACATGAATCGGCTGGTATTGATACCTTGTAGTCAGGGGTGATACTAAAGGTGTTTTTGTATATTACGGAACACAGAAATCGGGACAGGGATGACATGGCAGAACAAGGACTGGTTTGGAAGTGTATGCTGCAAACCCTAGGTTTTCTTTAGTGTTTCAGTTATGAGTCATCTCCCCCGTCTATTTGTTTGTCTGTTGTTCTTATCTTGGTCTGCATAGAGAAAGATTGTTGTTTAGTGTCGTTTATCTTGGTCTACATAGAAAAAGATGGATAGATTGATGAAGTTGTGTAGTATTGGCAATAAGCCAAATTCAGATGGCAAATTAGACCCATGCACATTAGTTGCAGCTCGTGAAGGAAAGAGTCATATTAAACAATGTACAAAACTCATGAAATTGTGTGGGATGCTAGCAGGAGGAAGATTGCAGCCTCTAGAGTGGAAGCTTGTGTTTAGGCCTCTTTCACACGTCAGTATTTTGCATCAGTGTTTCGTCAGTGTGTCATCAGTGTTTGGAAGCCAAAACCTGGAGTGGAACTTATAGAGAAGAACTATAATTGAAAGACTGACACCTATTCTGTGTTTTGGAGACACTCCTGGTTTTAGCATCCAAATACTGATGAAACACTGATGCAAAATACTGACGTGTGAAAGAGGCCTAACAGAGAGAAAAGGTGTTTTGGAAGACAATGGATTGCTATCTGCTGCTTGTGGATGGGAAAAAGTTTCTGAAAGATTATATAGAGAGAATTGGGTAGAAGAAGTGAGGAAAAAGAAAGACAGAGTTTTAAATTAAGTGTATTACAAGAATGTACCTTGTGAGCGACCACTTCCATATAATGCGGATGCTGTGGCATGGACTTGTTCTGGTTGTAGTTGTAGAAATCCAGATGAGAATTAATTTTGTTGTGGTGACTCTAGGCCGCAAAATGGTGGAGAAAAGCCATGTGCTGAATCTGCTGGTGGCCATCTTGGAGGAGGAGCATCTGCCACTTCCGGTGTCGGCCATCTTGGAAGAGGAACATGTGCTGAATCTGCTGGCGGCCATCTTGGAGGAGGAGCATGTGCCACTTCCGGTGTCGGCCATCTTGGAAGAGGAACATGTGCTGAATCTGCTGGTGATTATCTTGGAGGAGGAGCATGTGCCACTTCCGGTGTCGGCCATCTTGGAGGAGGAACATGTGCTATCCCTGGTGGTAGCCATTTTGTTGAAGACAAATGTTCTGTCCCTGGGGGTAGCCATTTTGTTGAATACAAATGTGCTGTCCCTGGTGGTAGCCATTTTGTTGGAGACAGATGTGCTGTCCCTAGTGGCACCCGCCCAGATTCCCTGTACCCAGTAATGACCATTAACGCTCAGTACTATATCCCTCTGGGAAGTGAACAGACATTACCCACATTTCCCGTCACAACGATGTCCGGTGAAGCATCGACCCTTTCCTCTACCGCCTCCGCTGTGAATCCAGCTATCTTCCCACCTGGATCATCCCAAGCACCGACACTTTCTACTGTCACTTCCGCTGCTAATATACCTGCATAACCACAAGAATCACCCTCAGCACCAACCCTTTCTACTGTCACCTTTGAGGTCCATCCAGTCACACACTCACTTGAGCCACTCCAATCAGCGGCCTTTCCTCCGAACACTTCTGATGCAACAGCACTCTCACACAGTCTCTCTAATACTAATTCCGGCGCCTCGAGGGTCCTTTCACAACCAAGTGCACATCTATATGGGTCGGTAGCCACAGTATCAGAGGAAGGCACAATTTGGTAAGGGAACACTAATACCACAGGAAGCATAGGGGGAAGGGAATGTTGGCAATCAGTTCTTGAAAAAGAGATTCCAGAGGGACCTTTATTGGTGGTGGTTAAGGGTGACATAACAACAATGGAGACAGATGCTATTGTCAATGCTGCGAATTCTCACTTACAGCACAATGGAGGTATAGCTAGAGCGATAGTGGAGGCAGGAGGGGCGACTATTTAAGCTGACAGTCGAGTCATTGTTGAATACCTATTGGGGACATAGCAGTGACTAAACCTGGCAGTCTTCCCTGTAGATTGATTATACACGCTGTGATATCTACTTTTGACCCCATGCCTCCAGACGTTAGTACACAACAACTTCGCACAGCAATAACTCGCATTTTAGAATATGTGAATAGTAGTCAGCAGGTTGAGACCCTGACAATTCCCGCTATTGGTTCTGGCATTTTTGGATATCCCATTCATGCATGCGCAAGAGAGATAGTAGGCGTTATAATGAACAAATGCAGCCCCCCAAACATTTGCTGTCTATCTGAAATCAGGTTGATTAGTAATGAAAACCGGATAGTAAAAGCTCTCAAGACTGCCTGCCTCACCTGGACTCCATCTCATGATACAGGAGCTGTTCAGTCCAGGCTTACCACCTCCTCCTGCTCCTCTCATACAAGTGTCAATGCCCATACCCCCGCTGCCACCTCCAATCCCACCGCTGGTGCCACTATCAATAGCAGAAAAGCTCATGTCTGGGGAGCCCACCCTTTACGTCAAGTTTACACCACAGCAAGCTGCTACTCTATTGAACCAGCTTCCAAATCCAGAAAAGCAGCCGATGCGTTTCTACAGAAGTATGCTTCAAATCCAGAGGAATTACTCTGCAATGTGGCAGGATCTAATTTCCCTGACAAATCTGAAAGCGGGTGACACGTACTGGCCTGTTATGGAAACTGTGTTCAATGACGCCACACTTGTTAGTGACACCACGTGGGACTCCGGTGTTGAGTTCTGTCAACAACTTAAAACATGGGCTTCAGATAAGCTGGCTGATCAATGAACATCTTTCAAGGATGTCACACAAGAACCAGGAGAATCAGTGGAGAGATATCATGCTCGTTTAACCCAAATGTTTAATGACCTCGGTTTTAGTAACCAAATTGAAGTTCAACGAACATTGCTTGTCTCCTCTTTTGTTGAAGACCTTCGAGAAGCCCTAAGGAAGCAATTTCAAGCAATCAGACCTGAATATGCCACATTGGATCCTAAGGATGTCTTAACGATAGCTAAGGGGTTCGATAAAATACTCCCTGAGAAAACTACAACAACCTCAAACAAGAAAACCCACATTCTATGGACTGCTGTGCAGAACCAAAACCAGGAGCCGTCATTACCTCGTGCCAAAGTAATCTGCTTCAATTGTGGTAACCCAGGTCAATACAGACGTGATTGTAGAGCCCCTTTTCAAGAACGTAGATTGAGACACCGCAATAAGGACAATCGCAGATAACTATTCTCATCACAATGATCAATATTACGACCGTCCATTACAAGCTCAGACTCATGCTAACCATACCGCTGCTCTGATGCATCTAAGTAACCGATATGACAGGGGCAAGCCCGTGTCCACTACTTTGGCTTCTACGTCTGTTCCAATAGCCAAAGTAACCATCAACGTTCAAGGCAAACCCTTATCGTTCCTTGTGGATATAGGTGCAGCCAGAAGTGTTATCAGATTACAGGACCTGCCTTTTCCCGATTTGATATCCTCTGAATCCGTGACATGCGTGGGAGTAGATAGCAAGCCCACTTCTAGCAAGCTGACTGATGAAGTACAGGTTGGACCATACGAAGATGTGTTCATGCGCTTAGTAGTGTCCCCCACCTGTCCCACTAACCTTCTGGGAGCAGACGTTCTCCAGAGATTGAGAGCGACTATCAATTAATCATCCAATGGTCTTACCATCACCATTACTGATCCGCTTGATCCGAGCGAAGAGTGTCAACTTCAAGCAGCACCTTTGCTTATGATGATGGACGAAATTGTTAATGCTGCCTCAGGTGTTCCACCAGAAGTGATGTCTCAAGTCCCATCCACGTTATGGTCCACCGGCCCTGAAGATATTGGACGTCTTGCTGTACCTCCGATATGAGTCATTCTTAAACTTGGTGCTCAACTCCCCAAGGTGCCTCAATACCCACTCAAGTCTGCTCAAGAAGAGTCCTTGGGCATTCAAATTAAGACTCTCCTGGATAATGGGGCACTAGTCAAGTGTACCTCTCTCTGTAACATGCCTTTGTTCCCAGTCAAGAAGAGGACATTGAAGGGAGAAGCCCCAAAGTACCGTATGGTTCAAGATCTCCGGGCTGTTAACGCAGCAACTGTATTGGAAAGTCCCATCGTGCCCAATCCACATACATTGCTGTCTCAGATACCATCGGATGCTACACGTTTCACTGTCATCGATCTAGCCAATGCTTTCTTCAGCGTACCATTGCATCCAGAAGATTGGTGCCTGTTTGCCTTCACTTACCAAGGATAACAATACACCTGGACGGTCTTGCCACAAGGAGCACAGAATTCACCAAGTAATTTCTTTCAAGCCCTTGCCTCTTGTCTGCAGCCTTGGAGAGAGGTGAACCATCAGGTTGTTCTCCTTCAGTATGTGGATGATCTATTGTGTTGTCCTGATCAAGCAGCAGCTGAAAATCAAGTCTCAGTCTTCTACTTCACCTCGCACACCAGAACTGCAAAGAGTCCCTCAACAAAGTTCAATGGTGTCAACCCAGAGTCGTGTTTCTAGGACACGGTCTCTCTCCAGGGTTGAAACATCTCACAAGTGAAAGAAAAACCGCAATTGAGACAGTTCCTCTACCAAAAGGAACTAAGCAGCTACAAGCTTTCTTGGGACTTATCACCTACTGTCGGCAGTGGATTCCAGACGCCTCCAAGTTGATGCAACCATTGTATGATGACCTCAAGATGTCTGCTTTCCCACTAAAACCAGAGTCTGTGGAAGCTTTTTATGCGCTAAGGCTGTGTGCACACGTTGCGTTTTTTACCGCGGAAACGCTGCGTTTTGAACCGCAGCGTTTCAGTGGCAAATTGCATGCGTTCAGCTTTCCCAGCAAAGTGTATGGGAAAGCTGAAAAATCAGTGCACACGCTGCATTTCTAAACGCAGCGTTTTTGATGCCAAAAATCGGTGCGGAAAGAAAAGCAGCATGTCGCTTCTTTTCTGCGTTGTGGCTGCGTTCTCTCCCCCATTGAAATCAATGATGTGGGGTCAGAACGCAGCTACACCGCAGTGACCTGCTTTTTTGTTGCGGTCCGCGGGCTTTGTCGGCACGCCAGAACGCAGGCATTTACCTGGAAGTGAGGTCAAGAGGTTTCCTGTTGACCTCACTTCCTGGCAAAGTTCAGGAAAGCCCCCGGTGTCGCCAAAGTGCCCGCCCCGACCCAACAAAATCCAACATGGCCGCGCGCACAGTAGCGCACCGGCCGCCCTGCTCCTATGTTATCTGTTGCATGTGCCTTGAGACATGCGACAGAAAAATGCACCCAGGCCCTGCCCGTTCACCCCAATTCCTCCCGGTGTCATACATACCTGTCCGGTCGCAGCGCTGATCCCCCGCGGCCCCCTCCTCCTTCACAGTGCACGCTGGCCGGTCACATGTGCAGAGCAGCTGACAGCCAGCACTGTGTTCAGTGTGAGCTGTGCTGGCTGCTCGGCACTCTGCAGCTGTGACCCGGGGAGAGTGGGTGCAGATTTTTGCACCCACTCTCCTCAAATGGAGGGTCTGCCCTCCTAGAAAATGGGGGATACGTTCCCTGAACGTGCCCCCATATTCTAGAAGGTCCAGAGCCGACGTGGGACATCCAAATGGATTTCTGCGGACCCATTTTTTTTATTAAATTGGAGAACAAGGGAATGATTTGGGGAGTGTTTTTTCTAATAAAAAATTTTTTGTTGTCTTTTTTTGCTTTTGTTTACTGTCAATTAGTTATGTCGGGTGTCTGATAGACACCGTGACATCACTAATTGCTGGGCTTGATGCCAGGTGACATTACACATCTGGTATCAACCCCATTTATTACCCCGTTTGCCAACGCACCAGGGCGCGGGATGAGTTGGGGCGAAGCGCCAGGATTGGCGCATCTAATGGATGCGCCACTTCTGGGGCGGCTGTGGCCTGCTATTTTTAGGCTGGGAAGAGTCCAATAACCATAGCTCTTCCCACCCTGAGAATACCAGACCTTAGCTGTCAGCTTCACCTTGGCTGGTGATCTAATTTGGGGGGACCCCATGTTATTTTTTTTTTATTATTTTTATTTAAAAATAAAAAAAAAAACCTGGGGAGCCCTCCAAATTGATCACCAGACAAGATGAAGCTGCCAGCTGTGGTTTGCAGGCTACAGCTGTCTGCTTTACCCTGACTGGCTATCAAAAATAGGGGGGACCCCACGCCATTTTTTTTTTGTTTTTGTGATAAAAACTAGGCTAGGCACCCTTTAGTGCCACATGAAAGGTACTAAAGGTGCCAGCTTAGAATATGCAGGGGGGGGTGGGACGTTGTATATATATTTGACTTCCATTGACGCTTTTTAGGCTGGATGCCCACAATCGGGGTTTGCAGCGTTTTGGGCGCAGAGTGTTTTCCCTGCGTCCATGACGCTGCGTTGTGCAGTAGAAGCACAGTGGAAGGATTTTTAGAAATCTCATGCCCACTGTGCTTCTTTTCTCTGCAGCATAAACCGACCTGTGAAGCAGCTTCCCGAGCCTCAGCATGTCAATTTATGCTGCGTAGATGAGTGTTCTCTGCAGGTAGAATAGAGCTCCACAGCAGCCTGAACCCAAATCGTGGGCATGGGAAGCTGCGTTCTCCCGTGGGAAACACTCACATCTCTGCAGGAAGGCTGACACTGTGTACTAGACGCCGTGTCGCTGGATCATGGCCACATAGCCCAACAGTGAGAATATTGTTGCTACAGCTACATTTTGGGGGAAGTAGCTGTGGATTCAAAATGATTAATATACTCCTGAATAAAATCCTTGAGGGGTGCAGATTCCAAAATGGGGTCACTTGTGGGGGTTTTCTGACGTATAGGTACCCAAGTCTTAAAAAACGCACCTAAAAAAACGCATGAAAAACGCATGCGTTTTCGATGCGTTGTTTCTCAAAAAGCATTGTTTACAATTCTCCCCTCTGCCAGAGGGTGCGTTTTTTTCCGCGCGGAAAAAAAAGCAATGTGTGCACATACCCTTAAACAAGCCATACAATCTGCACCAGCCCTTGGAATCCCGAATTATTAACTGCCCTTCTGTTTATCAGTGAAGCCCTACCTGTTTATCAGTGAAGTAGCAGGACATGCTTCTGGAGTCCTAGCACAGAAACATGGGGGAAAAACAAGACCCATCGGATATTACTCTGCCCGTCTGGACTTTGTGTCTCAAGCTTCACCAACTTGCCTTAGAACCGTACATGCTGCACATATGCTTCTGGACAAGACTTCGGACATCATCTTAGGACATCTAGTGCTCTTGATGGCTCCACACGATCTCAAAGCTATACTTGACCAGACTCAACCTAAACATCTGTCACTACAGCGTCATATGAGACTCCAATGTTCCCACCTAATTCCGGATAACGTCACTCTTGCCCGCTGTACCGTCGTCCTCAACCTGTCCACACTGCTTCCTCTTTCCAGGGGGAATATAGACGATGGCAATAATGCTCCAGGAGAAGAGGCTTATACATACTCAGAGGATCATGACTGTCTACAACAGATACAGCAAGAAGCAGCCTCAAAGAAAATTGTGTCCGAAGACCCACTCCCGCACGCTGCCCTGACGTTCTTTAACGATGGTTCCAGATTTGCAGATGAAACATGAAGGTTCCATACAGGATATGCCGTGGTTACATATGATCAGGTTATCTCAGCCGGATCTCTACCACCACACATGTCTGCACAAGAAGCGGAACTTAAGGCTTTGACGCTGGCCTGTCAAGAAGTGGCAGAGAAGGTGGTCAACATCTAGATGGATTCAAGATATGCTTTCGGAGTGACTCATGACTTCGGCAGCATGTGGGCAGCCAGAGGATACCTAACATCCAGTGGAAATCCTGTAAAAAATGCTGCTGCCATACAAGAGCTTGTGGCCGCTCTGGACCTACCTTCGGAGGTTGCAGTGATCAAGATTAAAGCTCACGGGCGATTAAACTCTCCAGAGGCGAAGGGAAACTTCTTTGCTGACAAAATAGCGAAAACTTATGCCGTGCACCCACCTGGGAAAGAGAAAGCAGTGGTGTACGTATCTCAAGATCCTGAAGAGGGACTCCAGAGCTCTCCTATGAAGTTTATTCATCTACACCAAGACAAGGCACCGGATGATGAGAAAAAGTATTGGCAAGAAACAGGAGCAAAAAAGGATGAAGATGGAGTTTGGAGGAAGAACAAAAAGATCTGTCTACCCCGCAACCTGTACCCCTCGGTGACCGAATGAGCACACGGTATCACCCATAGAGGCAAGAACCAGATGAATGACTTGATTTGGAAGACGTATCTGGCACCAGGGATCTCTACTGTAGCCCAAAACTATTGCAAGTCCTGCCTTGTGTGTGCAAAATGCAATCCAGCACCACCTCAGAAATGTACTCAAAAACAGTTGGCTAAACCGCTCTATCCTTTCCAAAGAATTCAAATTGATCATATTCAAATGCCAAAAGTAGGGAAGTACGAGTATGTACTGGTAGTGACTGACATGTTCTCAGGATGGCCCGAAGCCTATCCGGTAACCCACATGACTACCAGGGTGACTATTAAGAGACTGATGACTGAGTTAGTGTGCAGATATGGGGTCCCGGAGGTAATTGAGAGTGACCAAGGACCTGCATTCATGGCAGTATTGACTAAAGAGCTATGGACGTTTGTAGGAGCGGATTTGGGTCTACATACCCCGTATCACCCTCAGAGCAGTGGAAAAGTAGAAAGACTTAATGGTACCTTGAAAAACAAAATCCTGAAAGCTAGTCAGGAGGTCAAACTTCCCTGGACAGACATTTTGCCTATTGCCTTATATTCAGTCAGAAACACTCCAAGGGGTTACACTAAACTCACACCATACGAGATTCTTTTTAGGGGGCCTCCAAGGCTGGGTCAATACTTCCCACAACAGCTAGCTTTAGGAAGTGATACTCTTGTGAATATGCTGTTACCCTTACTAAAGAATTGTCAATAACACATGCACGAGTTTTATCATCCATTCCAGATCCAGATTCCAGTGAATGTGTCCATAATTTCCAACCTGGTGACTACGTGCTGGTAAAGACGTTCACCAGAAAGACATCCCTGGAACCGAGATTTGAGGGTCCCTATCAAGTGCTCCTGACTACTCCCATTTCTGTCAAACTCGAAGGAAGACCAACGTGGATACACGCCTCCCACTGCAAGACGTTCATGCCTCCATCAGACCCTTCTGCATAATGCCACATATCTTTTACATTATGTGTTACACCGTTCTACACTCCTTTGTAGGAGCACAACAGGCCGCAATCACCCAAGCCCCCCTGATTACGTTCTTGAATAACACCACTACTCATGTTGCTTCTTTTAAATTCGATTATTGTGATGTAGTACAGTGTGACACTCAATGGGCTTCCTCACCTTCCTCAATGAGTCAACCAGCACAATTAAAATCAGGACAACAATATATATGTGTTACAGGTGATGGGTGGGGACAAACATGTGGTTCATGGAGGGCAGTCGGGTGGAACACTGGTGAAGATTGGGGGTATAGACTGAAAACAGCCCTAAATAAACTAGACTCCCATGGCAAACCCCTAGTCAACAAGATGAAACTCTCCCGTACAAAAGTCATCAAGCCCTGTGATACCATTGGCCAATGTAATCCACTCGTACTTAATCTGGAGAATCCTCAACCTGGTGATAATGGCACCTATCTACTGGGCACATATGTATATGGTGGGTGTGCTAGTTGTGCCTATCTAGGTGTGTTCAGATTAGCGGACATAAGAGAAATGTCAACAAAAGATAGAAATACACACTCAAACTCCCTAATGTTCCGTATTCAAAAACTTAATAAAATGATGGCCATTGCAAACCCCACATTTGAAGATATCCTTGCTGTTGAAACAGGGTACACTGAGACCAACTTATGGTTGAAGTGGATGAAATATACCGCCAATCAATATAATGAGTCTAATTGCTTTGTCTGTGCAGGGGCGAGACCCCACCTAGGATCTGTCCCTCTGGATCTCCCCCCAGATGTGGAAAAATGTTTTCTGAGTCTGTTCACTAACAAATCCCTTAGTGACTTAAATTGTGAAAACTGGAAAAACAAGAACCCCATAGTCACAGAAACACCTAACCCAGGTCAAGGCATCACTATATACCCAGGAAAATACACCTGTTATAATAACACTGAGGGGAACACATTTGTTGGTAATTTCACAGAGGGATATTGCAGCAGATATAGTAATGCCACCACAGAGGACCTGGTCAACCAGACCCAGTCCATTTCTGATGTCTTCTGGATATGTGGGGACATGAAGATCAGAACTCATTTAGAAGGTGAATGGATGGGGGAATGCACACTAGCCAAAGCCATAATGCCCTTCTATATAGAAGCAGAAGGTGAGGAAGCCCTAACCCCAGAAGCTCTACATAGAACAAAAAGAGAGACAAATCCCGAACCCAAAGGCAGTTTTGACCCACCTGTTTACATCGATGCTATAGGAGTCCCAAGGGGGGTACCAGAAGAATTTAAAGCCAGGGATCAAGTCAAAGCAGGTTTTGAGTCATTCATACTACCTCTAGTGACCATAAATAAAAACGTAGATTGGATCAATTACATCTACTACAACCAACAAAGATTTGTCAATTACACTAGAGAAGCCCTTCAAGGTTTGGCGTTTCAAAACAGGATGGCTCTTGACATGATACTGGCAGAGAAAGGATAATATATAGGGACAGAACACAGGAGCAATTGCGCATTTTAAATTAGAAAATTTCCTTTATTACAAGTTATGACAACAACTTTTAAAAAGACATACATAACCACATAAAATTGAAGTGTGACAGTGTACAAAACACACATAGGTGGGGAGGATTGAAACAGGCTGAGTTTCCGATGCTATAATGTTATTTGCTAATTGCAAGTAAAAAGTAAAGGAGCCCACATTGGTTATATCCCTCTGCTATTACATAGCAACGGAATGCAGAACTGTAAGGCATGAGCTACATGGATGCAATGCGTATATACGACAAACACCCAGTATATTATTTCATGTCGTGGCCATTGAAGGGTTAAATTCATGAGGTGTGCTTATGCATCCAAACAACCATGCCCACAGACAGCATTACACCATAGAAAATGCTATTAAAGTGCTTAGTGCATACAGCAGGTTAATTGATGCTGTGTGATCCAAAGAATATATATAGAGCCACTACATCAGGTCAAGTAACATGCTTAAGGCAGTCATCATAATGTAACCAGTATAGAAAAATTGCTATATTCCTGAAATAGATGTCATAAAATTGGTTCAACAAGAGAACCTGCACATGTTAGTAATTTATCATCAGTAAAGATTCACATTTCATTCAGTGCAGGTAAACATATGACATATAACATATGACCCAAATGGCTCAAGCAATCATTGCATCACATTACCCATTATAAATTGGTGGATCAGCACTGTGCAACCTCCACATTATTATTATTATTATTATTATTATTATTATACAAGTGTCAGTGGGAATTCGTGGTGGTATCATAAATAAAAAACTGCTGCAGCAGGAATGTAAATGGATAACCCTGCTGCAAACTGAATCACCTATAGGGTTAAACGAAACCAACTCATTGCATGTTTTTTGTGAATCAGTTCATGTTCCACCTTAGTTTAAAAAAAAAAATATATTGAAATATATCAAACTATATTTTGAAATTGGCCTTTTTGGTCTGGTTTTGGATTTTTGCGCAGCATTTATGATACTTATTGGTACTCTAAGCATTTATTTGCATTTTTCCCATTGCTCTCCTACACTGTTTTTAATCGATTTTAATTAGTGTATTTATTGACAGTTAATTTCCCCCTTGCCATCCTGAGGAGCCCCTTATATGTGAAACTGATCCCAATGGAGCTGCATTTATCTTCTTTGATATTCCACATCACCTGGGAATCCACTCATCATGAACATTAACCGTTCTGTATAAATTTTGTGAGGCAAATATGTCACATACCTTGTATCCACATAGATTGACATGTTGAGTACTGGTGCATATGGTGCCGCATTCTAGTGGATGTGATTAGTCCCAGGTGCGTTCCTGTGCACATGCCCGCTGTTCTCCGACCGTCCCCCAGGGGGTGCTGCTGTCACAGGCGACGCACGTGAGCATTGGCTTTCTGAGCCATGAGCACGCACGTGCGATGCTGACGAGCGCCGCTCCCTGGGGGGGAGCGGTGGACGCCAGCGCACATGCGCTGACGTGGGATCTCAGGTGAGACTCATTTGGGTGATCACACTATAAAAGGTGAGGGCATATCGATTAACAGCAGCCCCTTGAGGAAGCATTTTTGTGAAATGTACAGGGGTGGAGGTTGCACAGTGCTGATCCACCAATTTATAATGGGTAATGTGATGCAATGATTGCTTGAGCCATTTGGGTCATATCTGATATGTCATATGTTTACCTGCACTGAATGAAATGTGAATCTTTTCTGATGATAAATTACTAACATGTGCAGGTTCTCTTGTTGAACCAATTTTATGACATCTATTTCAGGAATATAGCAATTTTTCTATACTGGTTACATTATGATGACTGCCTTAAGCATGTTACTTGACCTGATGTAGTGGCTCTATATATATTCTTTGGATCACACAGCATCAATTAACCTGCTGTATGCACTAAGCACTTTAATAGCATTTTCTATGGTGTAATGCTGTCTGTGGGCATGGTTGTTTGGATGCATAGGCACACCTCCATGAATTTAACCCTTCAATGGCCATGACATGAAATAATATACTGGGTGTTTGTCGTATATACGCATTGCATCCATGTAGCTCATGCCTTACAGTTCTGCATTCTGTTGCTATGTAATAACAGAGGGATATAACCAATGTGGGTTCCTTTACTTTTTACTTGCAATTAGCAAATAACATTATAGCATCGGAAACTCAGCCTGTTTCAATCCTCCCCATCTATGTGTGTTTTGTACACTGTCACACTTCATTTTATGTGGTTATGTATGTCTTTTTAAACGTTGTTGTCATAACTTGTAATCAGGGCCGGCTCCAGGTTTTTGTGGGCCCTGGGCGAAAAGGTCTCAGTGGGCCCCTTTAATACATACCTTGATTCACGATGCACAGATATGATGGAGAAAAATAGGTATAGTACAATGAAAAAAGTTTTACTTCTTACATTACGTGAGTGATATATACAATAAATTCTACAATATCAGAAGGGATTTATGTAAGTCAACCCCTTATGTGCCAATACTTGTTACCTTCCCCCTCCCTTAGTTCCCAGTCACAATTTTATTCTTAGCTGAACTCCCTGCAAAGAAAAAAACTGCACACATTGAATATGAACATTTTTTAATAAACTTTTTAAAGTAAACTTTGGAAAACATGAATGTAGAACATTTGTAAAAGTGCAAAAACTGAAGGAAATACAAAATGGGTTGCAGCATCACATCAGTATTTGTGTTTTGAATTCCCTTCAGGTTGGGTTTGTAATACTGACGATTGACCCCAATAAGTGCAATGTGCAAAAATGCAGCCTAAGAGCCATAAAAATAAGAACATAAAAACATTAGTGCAATGGCGCGACAAACCGTAGATTTGATTTGAAAATCGCTAAAAAACTTTTCTCCTGGTTTTTTCAGCAGCAAAACAATGTATAACTTGATTAAAATCAACACATTCTGCTTCTTGTGACTCAATTGAGAGAATGGCCAATGCATTTAACCTGTCTTGAGACATCTGGGACCTAAGGAAGTTTTTAATAAGCTTCAGTTTGCTGAAGCTTCTTTCAGCTGACGCAACTGAAACGGGCACGGTTAGCAGTAGCTTCACTGCCAACACCAGATTTGGGAATGCCAGGTTCAGTGAGTTAGAAAACAAATATTTCAATACTTCCTGTGGATTGAGATGATCAGGCAGCATCCTACCAAGTGTCTTCAGTTCCTCCAACATAATCTCTCCATCAATTGCTGGATCAGCAAAGTTGTAACACTGTTGTTGTAATGTCGGCAAGTCAGTTGCTGCTTTCTTGATGTCATTAAGAAATCCAAACTTGTCAGTGAAGTGTTTTAAGAAAATGAATCTTGTTTCGATTTCCTCAAGCACAGTTTGAAGTAAAGGCTTGAAGAATGTTTCTTCAAACTCTGCTCTTGGACTTAAATATAATATTCCACTTGCTTGCTGGCATGCTGGCTCTTGGCAATCTTTATCATTGCATTGCCGAGTTTTTTTCCGAATTTTCTTTGCTGGGTACTCGGTGGGTATATCAAGCTTCTTGCATATATCTGCAGCTCTACTTTCTGCTTGTTTGAACCTCAGTGTCAAATAATCTGTAAAGGCAGTAGTTGTGGCCTCAACCAGTGGAATTACGTTGGAAAGGTCCAAAGTCTTCGTCTGTACAGCCAGGCTGATTCGGTTAACCTGCAGCAAAATGTCATACCAAACACATAATGATACAACAAAAGGGTACGTGCATAGTGAATCCAATAGATTCTTTGCTTCGCTGTATGTGTCACTGGAATATTTAGTGCCATGTACAAAGACTTCTAAAGCTTCAACAAGCTGAGGAAACTGAAACAAAACGGCTTTCACAGATTCAAGCCGAGCACACCATCGTGTCTGAGATAGAGCCTTTAGTGTTAATTGGGACAAATGCTCAGAGGCCACTTCCCACCTCTTAGTTGCTCCAGAAAAGAATGAATAAATGCGACTCAGAAGATCGTAAAACTGTTTTGAGTGGCTGGAACTCTCTGCAGCATGTACCACTACAAGATTCCAATTATGTGGAGAACATGGAACAAAAAATGCAAGAGGGTTTTTCTCCAAAACAATGGCCTGCACTCCTTTGTATTGTCCCCTCATATTAGCTCCATTATCATAGCACTGGCCACGAATATCCGAGACACACAACTGATGCTGTTCCGTCAATCTTTCTAACACAACTGTTGCTAGGCCTCTTCCAGTTGTGTCTGTGACATGCAGAAATTCCAAGAAACTTTCTTTGACCTCCACTGTTTTGCTAATTTCATCAATGTCAACATATCGCAGCACAAGGGACAACTGTTCTTGCTTAGAGATGTCTGGTGTGCAGTCTACAATTATGCTGAAAAATTTTGCTCGCTTTACTTTCTCCATTATTATGTTAATTACTGCATCTCCAATCAACTTTAAAAATTTGTTTTGCATATCTTTGCTCAAATAATGCACATTTGTGCCTTCTTTAGCACGCTGCAAGTGTTCTTTCAGAACCAAATCAAATTCAGAGATCAGTTCGAGTAACTGGAGAAAAATCCCATTGTGTTCTGTGAATACAGTATCTGATGATCCTCTGAATGGGAGATTGTTTTTTGCCAACCAACGAATCACCTTCAGTATTCGCAACAAAACTTCACGCCAACGTTGTTCTTCCAAATGGATTTGCCTACGCAAATCTTTGTCAATGACTCTTTCCGATGTTAATCTTGCTTCAAGCTCTTTCCATTTTGCATAATTAGTAAAATGATGGCTGGATACTTCATGGGAGTGTAAAGATCCCTTACCACTGACATGTTTCCAGTCTCTAAAACCACCAGGACTTGAGAACACGGATTTTGCTTCATTGTCAAACAACCGGCAACAGAAACAATATATGCAATCTCCAAGTGCGGAGTAAATAAGCCAGTCTCGTGAAACCTTTATTCCAGTACCCATCAACCTGTGGTAATGAGTACTAGCGAAGCGTCTCTTTGAACCATCAGAAAAGTCTGTGAGCGGGAAATTATCCAATCTCACTTGTTTGGGACCCCTTTTAATTGCCTGGCATCTCAGCGCATCAGAAATTGTATCAGGCCATTCAGCAGGATCATCAGTTAGCTCTGGATGAGGTTCAGAAAGACCAAGAACGAGTTGCTGATGTGAAGAATCTTCAATTTCTGGATTAACTTCGTCAGTATTGGAAAATGCTTCCACAGAGACACTCGTATCTGGTTGAATACCTGATGTATTGCAACTGGTAGACTCTCCACTGTCCGTTTGTATGGATTTCCTAAAGAAGCAATCAATGGTAGTAAGTTTCTTCACTTTCTCTTCGAATAACTGCTTCTCTTTTCTTTTCTGACTTCCAGACTTGTGCTTCTTGGATGGAGGTGCCTGTTCACCTGAAAGTTCTTGGGCTTGATCCCTACTAGCCATTTTATCCTAAAAAAAAGCTGTGAAAGCAACACCATTTCTGTTGATGTCAACATTATGATTTATACAACAATTATATATCATGAGCAGTAACCTGGCCTCTTTTCTGCCTGATAACTGCACCATATTAAAGGCCTCTTGGATGATTGTTGCGGTGATACAACTATAAAAAGACGTGGGGACTGACTGCACATCTCCCGTGTAAACAGGAGTAGAGTGGAACCTCGCTTAACGAGTAACCCAGTTAGCAAGTATTTCTCCTAACGAGCAAAGCTTGCTGTAAATTTGTAACTCAGTTTACGAGCAAGCTTTTCTGAATGAGCAAATACTCTGCACACACTTCCGGTTCCGTACATCCACCACGCTCTAACCAGCTCTGGCAGTCCACACAAACATGCACGCACAAACACGCATGCACACACACATATGCTCACCTTACCTTCCGTTCCCTCGCCGGCCTCATGGTTCTTGTAGTTCGCCGCTACAGGATGTGTATCGGGTAACCATTGTGACCGATGCCGGGGCTTCCGCTGCCAGAGCGCTGGCATCAAAGGCAGGAGCTACTTGCCTGATTGGCCAGCGCGCTGCCTTTGAGTAGCAGCTGACAGCGGAGGAAACATCGGTCGTGATGGTTACCCGATACACATCCTGTAGCGGCGAACTACAAGAACCATGAGGCCGGTGATGGAAGGTAAGATGAGCAAAATATGTGTGTGTGCGTGTGTGTGTGCTGAATGACACAATAGGGGACCAGGATGGGACATTTAACAAGTTGTGGAAGGAATTGTCTGCATTGCAGTGATTTCCTATGGGAAATCTTGCTTTGCTGAACGAGTAACTTGGTTAACAAGCACAGTCCCAGAACGGATTGTTCTCGTTAACCAGGGTTCCACTGTATAAGTAGTAGGGGTTGAGAACAAACATTGCAGTAATATGCAGTAATGATTGGTCACTCACCAGTCCACCAGTGAGTTCTGGGCAACAAATCCTGATTGTGGTGTTTCTGCACTGTGTTGGTCTTGGAGTAGGCAACATGTAGGTGCTGTGATTTAGCAGATGGCAAAATCAGGTGATCTAGAGTATCAGTACCTAAAGTATTAGAGGCAAGCAGACATTGATAAATGTAACTTACCAGTAGAAACTGTGAATGACCAGCTCTGCCCTCACCTACAGTACCCTATCACCAATCCCCCTCACCCCACTATACCGCTGCACGACCAGCTCTGCCCTCACCTACTGTACCCTCACCCATCCCCCTCACCCCACTATACCGCTGCACGACCAGCTCTACCCTCACCTACTGTACCCTCACCCATCCCCCTCACCCCACTATACCGCTGCACGACCAGCTCTGCCCTCACCTACTGTACCCTCACCCATCCCCCTCACCCCACTATACCGCTGCACGACCAGCTCTGCCCTCACCTACTGTACCCTCACCCATCCCCCTCACCCCACTATACCGCTGCACGACCAGCTCTGCCCTCACCTACTGTACCCTCACCCATCCCCCTCACCCCACTATACCGCTGCACGACCAGCTCTACCCTCACCTACTGTATCCTCACCCATCCCCCTCACCCCACTATACCGCTGCACGACCAGCTCTGCCCTCACCTACTGTACCCTCACCCATCCCCCTCACCCCACTATACCGCTGCACGACCAGCTCTGCCCTCACCTACTGTACCCTCACCCATCCCCCTCACCCCACTATACCGCTGCACGACCAGCTCTGCCCTCACCTACTGTACCCTCACCCATCCCCCTCACCCCACTATACCGCTGCACGACCAGCTCTACCCTCACCTACTGTACCCTCACCCATCCCCCTCACCCCACTATACCGCTGCACGACCAGCTCTGCCCTCACCTACTGTACCCTCACCCATCCCCCTCACCCCACTATACCGCTGCACGACCAGCTCTGCCCTCACCTACTGTACCCTCACCCATCCCCCTCACCCCACTATACCGCTGCACGACCAGCTCTGCCCTCACCTACTGTACCCTCACCCATCCCCCTCACCCCACTATACCGCTGCACGACCAGCTCTGCCCTCACCTACTGTACCCTCACCCATCCCCCTCACCCCACTATACCGCTGCACGACCAGCTCTGCCCTCACCTACTGTACCCTCACCCATCCCCCTCACCCCACTATACCGCTGCACGACCAGCTCTGCCCTCACCTACTGTACCCTCACCCATCCCCCTCACCCCACTATACCGCTGCACGACCAGCTCTGCCCTCACCTACTGTACCCTCACCCATCCCCCTCACCCCACTTTACCGCTGCACGACCAGCTCTGCCCTCACCTATTATATCCTTACCCATCCCCCTCACCCCACTTTACCGCTGCACGACCAGCTCTGCCCTCACCTACTGTACCCTCACCCATCCCCCTCACCCCACTATACCGCTGCACGACCAGCTCTGCCCTCACCTACTGTACCCTCACCCATCCCCCTCACCCCACTATACCGCTGCACGACCAGCTCTGCCCTCACCTACTGTACCCTCACCCATCCCCCTCACCCCACTATACCGCTGCACGACCAGCTCTACCCTCACCTACTGTACCCTCACCCATCCCCCTCACCCCACTATACCGCTGCACGACCAGCTCTGCCCTCACCTACTGTACCCTCACCCATCCCCCTCACCCCACTATACCGCTGCACGACCAGCTCTGCCCTCACCTACTGTACCCTCACCCATCCCCCTCACCCCACTATACCGCTGCACGACCAGCTCTGCCCTCACCTACTGTACCCTCACCCATCCCCCTCACCCCACTATACCGCTGCACGACCAGCTCTACCCTCACCTACTGTATCCTCACCCATCCCCCTCACCCCACTATACCGCTGCACGACCAGCTCTGCCCTCACCTACTGTACCCTCACCCATCCCCCTCACCCCACTATACCGCTGCACGACCAGCTCTGCCCTCACCTACTGTACCCTCACCCATCCCCCTCACCCCACTATACCGCTGCACGACCAGCTCTGCCCTCACCTACTGTACCCTCACCCATCCCCCTCACCCCACTATACCGCTGCACGACCAGCTCTACCCTCACCTACTGTACCCTCACCCATCCCCCTCACCCCACTATACCGCTGCACGACCAGCTCTGCCCTCACCTACTGTACCCTCACCCATCCCCCTCACCCCACTATACCGCTGCACGACCAGCTCTGCCCTCACCTACTGTACCCTCACCCATCCCCCTCACCCCACTATACCGCTGCACGACCAGCTCTGCCCTCACCTACTGTACCCTCACCCATCCCCCTCACCCCACTATACCGCTGCACGACCAGCTCTGCCCTCACCTACTGTACCCTCACCCATCCCCCTCACCCCACTATACCGCTGCACGACCAGCTCTACCCTCACCTACTGTACCCTCACCCATCCCCCTCACCCCACTATACCGCTGCACGACCAGCTCTGCCCTCACCTACTGTACCCTCACCCATCCCCCTCACCCCACTATACCGCTGCACGACCAGCTCTGCCCTCACCTACTGTACCCTCACCCATCCCCCTCACCCCACTATACCGCTGCACGACCAGCTCTGCCCTCACCTACTGTACCCTCACCCATCCCCCTCACCCCACTATACCGCTGCACGACCAGCTCTGCCCTCACCTACTGTACCCTCACCCATCCCCCTCACCCCACTATACCACTGCACAACCCATCTGCCCCTCACATTATTATACATATATAATATACAGAGTTTTTCAAGGGAAAAAAAAAAAAGAGTCAAGACAATACATATGAAATGTCAGGCAGGTTTATTTAAAAAAAAAAAAAGCTGGCAAACACACATAGGTACAATATAAATGCAAAAAAAAGAAAACAAACAGTGGCAATGCACTTCTGGCCTCCAGGAGTAGCTCTTCTAACCTGGGCTTCTTGTACTCCAATGAACCCGGACGGTTTGGACCTGCTTCCGTACTGTACTGCCGGTCGCCAGTGACAACAAGGTCCTGAACGAGGCGGTGCCGGTGTGCGTTCCACTGTGGTAGCAGGAAGTGCATCTGTGTGCTGCTGCTGCTGCTGACGATCATTCTTTGAAGGCCCGCCCACTGCTGTCGTAAGAGGAAACGACGTACGGGGGCGTTCTGACAGCAGCAGGAATGGGTCGCACGGCTCCAATACGTTCGCATCAAAGAGGTGAGAGGAGGCGGTCCCAGCATGCGTTACGCATTGGGATGAACAGTGGACAGGACTAGTAATCAAGTAGGGGAGGAGGGAGGAGAGATGTGCCCCTCCCCCACCCGTCTTGCGTTCCACAGTGGAACGCAAATAGCAGGCAGTACGAAGGCCGACAGGGAAAATGAACGGCGCGACGTACTGCGCAGGTGTCCTAGATAGCGTGAGTGGGCCCCCCCGTCAGTCCAGGGCCCCGGCACTTGCCCGGGTATGCCGCGTGGTGACGCCGGCCCTGCTTGTAATAAAGGAAATTTTCTAATTTAAAATGCGCAATTGCTCCTGTGTTCTGTCCCTATATATTATCAAGTAGTGGAGTTAGCATACAATATATTTATAATGAAAATCTGGATATATGTACTAATTATGGCAGAGAAAGGAGGTGTTTGTAAAATAGTGAAATCCACGTGTTGTACCGACATTCCAGATAATACGGGTCCCACCGGGAAGGTTACGGTAGCCATAAAAAAAACTAGCTTCTCTACAAAAAGAATTAAAAAGGAATTCAGGAGGGGGCGTGGCCTGGCAATGGAGGAGTGAGGACGCTACTCTCCCTTGCTCCCGTGCCTGGAAAGGCCCTAGACCCCTTTTCTGAGACGCATACCCGGCCCTACATCAGCCAATGCCGGCTAAGAGAAAGAGCAACAGCGGCAGGCCAAAAACAGAACGTCAGACACCGGCTCCTGCACGTATAACGAAATTTCTGAGGAGCTCCACCGGACCAGGCCGAGTGTCATCCCCAGCTAAAATGGCGGCCGCAGCACTCCGGGAGACATCCCCGCTACCCGGTAGCATGGAGGAGGACGGCAACATCACACAGCCTCGGCTGCCCAAGACCCCCCTGATGGCGAAGGTACTGGGAAAGCAGAGCAGCGGCAATCACCAGCTCAGACCCGGCGAGGACGAGCAGTACATAGGAGCCCCCTCCACTCACGTCACGGCGGCAGCTGCAGCATCCGGGACCCACCACCCGAGGGAGCGGGATGAAGTGGGGCAGCGGGCAGAGCAGGACGCCGACGGCCAGGATGGGGGTAAGACACTGGGGAGACCCCTGATGATGCAGCCATCCCATCCTATATCAGCAGCAGAGAAGATTTTCATGGGGAGCAAGCATCTAGATTATAATACCATCCCCCTTATAATGCCCTCTGCACGGGAGACATTGGAGAATTACAGGGAGGCATTGCTCAGTGCAGAGCAGTTAAGGGTGGAGAGCCTTAGTGGTGATCCATCTGTTACTGATATACATAGCCCATTGGAGGCCCCTTTATTCTCAGCTCCCTCTAATATCCAGTCTAAACAGATGGAAAAGAGACCCCCTGTAAATGCTTTGGACACGCTGGGAGATTCCTATATAAGTGAAACTCTTTCATCTCCTGAAAGGGGAAAGATACCAGCTGCCTTCAGGTCTCCTCCACACAGTCCAGGAGACGGAGACACTGGGGGGAGGGGACAAGAGATGTGTGTCTGGGATGACCTTAAGGCTCGTATCAGAGCTATCCCAAGTAGAGAAGAAATGGAGGATTACATCACCAGAATGGAGGCTTCATACAAAGCAAAGTCTACGTCCATGAGAGGAGAAATGCAGCAGTTAAACAAACGCATGACAACTTCTGAAACCTGCACAGCCTCTATGTCTGCACAGCTCTCCCAACAGGCACAAACCCTAGCTGCACAAGCTATCCAAATAGAGCACTTGACGAATCTGCTGGACGACTTGGAGAACAGGGGCAGACGTAATAACATCAGGATACGGGGTCTCCCCGAGTCTATAGCCCCCCAGGACCTGGATGCATCCTTAGGGCGTCTGTTCAACTCCATTCTGGACCTACCATGTGACTCCCACTTGGAGTTGGACAGAGCGCATAGATCACTGGGCCCCAAACCAACGGAAAATGCTAATCCTCAGGACGTAATCTGTAGAGTCCATAAATACAAAAAGAAAGAAGAAATCCTGGCCAAAGCTAGGCAAAGGGACTCTGTCATGTTCAAGAATACACCAGTCCAATTACTCCCGGATCTGTCTAGGCACACTCTGCAGAAGCGCAGGGCCCTGAGACCCCTCCTGGACACTCTACGACAAAGAAATATTTTGTATTCTTGGGGATTCCCCTTTAAATTACAGGTCCGACATGCTGGATGTTTTCACGTGCTCCATTCTCCACTGGATCTTCCACCCTTCTGTGCAGCCCTTGGAATACCTGTCGTCCATATCCCAGACAAGGAGTGGCCACGCGTACACAGTTTCCCCGGAGAGCCAATCAACAACCCTCTCCCGCAACGAGAGAATACTCGCAGGAAAAATCGGGGCCCACAGCGAAAGAAAGATGTGGAGATGACACCGTCTGACCGTGAGGGGGAGTGAGATCTTCTCATTTTTTCCAGCCTTGGACATGTTGTTGAATCCAGATCTTGCAGGCCAGTTTAGCGTTAATTCAGAGTTTGTTTCGGCCAAGCTCTGATCTGAGCCATCAATTTCAGGAACGTAATAGCTATTTTGATGTTTTACCGGTTAAATACTAAAAGTTATTTGAATTTCAAAGATGATTGGGGTGGAGGTATGTCGTCACCGAATATTGTCTTAGATTAAAATACTTCATATTTGGGGGTCTGGGGCCGATCCGGGGGGGACAAGCCTCTTTTGAAAGTCTACTTCCCTACGCTGCGGGCAGGTGTAGGTTATACTGACCCCACGATCGCTGCCTGATACTCTTGTTGAGGGCCTCTCTTTTTCTTTTTCTCTCCTTTTTCTTCCCTCCCCTTCCCCTTTTTTTTTTTTTTTTCCTCCTCTCTTGCCCCTCCCTGATAACAATAACTCCCTGTTCCTTGGGGGACCTGTGGACGGGGAAATGGAGGCTCTTAGATTATGCTCACTCAATGTAAGGGGATTCAACACTTCACAGAAGCGCTCGCAGGTTCTTTATTCCATGCACAGAGGACACAAATCCTCCTATTGCAGGAGACACATTTCAAAACCGGTAATATACCAGCGATTAAAGATAGATTTTACCGCGTATGGTACCACAGCACCAACCCAGAGGCTAAGTCTAAGGGAGTCTCAGTGGCAATACATAAACAGCTTGCACATATGGTCATTAATACACGCATAGATAGCCAAGGTAGATACGTGTTCCTCAAATTGAGGGTCTTCAATATGGTGTTTAGCATCGCAAATTGGTATCTTCCAAACAATAACCAGGTTTCTATATGCAGATCGCTCCTGAAGATGCTGGCTGACTTCGCAGAGGGGACGCTGCTTGTTGGCGGGGACTTTAACTTTACCCTAAATCCAGCATTAGACTCCTCCTCTGGGAAGGGCCCAGGTCGGCATCGCGAGATGAGTTCTTTGAGGCGGGACCTCCACGCCCTCCAACTGATGGACATCTGGCGCATTCTGAATCCACAGGGTAAGGACTACACCTACTTCTCCCCTCTACATAACACATACAGTAGAATAGATTTCTTTCTGGTAGGGCAGCGAGCCCTCTCTTGGCAACCGTTAGCTAAAATCGGAGACATATTTTGGTCTGACCATGCCCCAATCTACCTGTCCCTACGGATTCCCCCCATCACCCCGCGCCCATGGACATGGAGGCTAAATAGTAATCTTCTCAAAGATAGCATATGCCAGAAAGAGTTGCAGGACACGATAGAGTCCTTCGTTCAGGTACATAATGGAGATCCAACATCTCCTCCGGTCCAGTGGGAAACACTGAAATGTGTTCTGAGGGGAGTGCTGATTAAGCACGGCTCTAGACTTAAAAAAGAAAGGACAGAGGAGGTGAACGGATTATTGCAGCAGATTCACAGATTGCAGCTCAGGCATAAGCAGACACTCGCCCCAACTGACATGGCGGACCTTATTCAAAAGCGAGCCGCACTCAGGGACCTACTGGACCGGAGGTATTTGTATCAGAGAGAACGTATGAAGCGATTCTATTCTGAAGAAGCAGATAAATGCGGACACCCCTTGGCACGCCTGCTGCATCCCAGGGCCGCCGTTTCATACATTCGATCCAGGGGAGATCCTTGAGGTCTTCAAATCATACTACGACAAGTTATACAACATTAAGGGTCAGTTTGCGGACCTCGCCCCCGCGGAGTTAGGGGAAAAAATGAGAAAATATGTAAGGGATACTGCCCTCCCCCCTCTGGATGTCCTGCTTTCTGGGGCTTTGGAGGAGGACATCTCAGAAACGGAGGTCGGTGTCGCTATTCGACACACCCCCTCTGGTAAATGTCCGGGACCAGATGGCTTCACTCCGGCTTTTTATAATCTGTTTGGAGCGCAGTTGGCCCCAATTATGGCCAGGACATTCAATTCTCTGGACGGAGAGGTCGGATTCGTTCCTCAGACCCGTGAGGCACACATTAGTGTAATCCCTAAACCAGGGAAGGACCTAGCACATGTTGCAAATTATTGACCCATATCTCTGCTGAACATCGACATCAAACTCTTCTCTATGATATTGGCGGACAGATTGGCGCCCCTGCTGCCTTCGAGTATACATACGGACCAGGTGGGCTTTGTCAAGGGCCGTGAAGCCAGGGATAATACAGTTAGGTCCAGAAATATTTGGACAGTGACACAAGTTTTGTTATTTTAGCTGTTTACAAAAACATGTTCAGAAATACAATTATATATATAATATGGGCTGAAAGTGCACACTCCCAGCTGCAATATGAGAGTTTTCACATCCAAATCGGAGAAAGGGTTTAGGAATCATAGCTCTGTAATGCATAGCCTCCTCTTTTTCAAGGGACCAAAAGTAATTGGACAAGTGACTCTAAGGGCTGCAATTAACTCTGAAGGCGTCTCCCTCGTTAACCTGTAATCAATGAAGTAGTTAAAAGGTCTGGGGTTGATTACAGGTGTGTGGTTTTGCATTTGGAAGCTGTTGCTGTGACCAGACAACATGCGGTCTAAGGAACTCTCAATTGAGGTGAAGCAGAACATCCTGAGGCTGAAAAAAAAGAAAAAATCCATCAGAGAGATAGCAGACATGCTTGGAGTAGCAAAATCAACAGTCGGGTACATTCTGAGAAAAAAGGAATTGACTGGTGAGCTTGGGAACTCAAAAAGGCCTGGGCGTCCACGGATGACAACAGTGGTGGATGATCGCCGCATACTTTCTTTGGTGAAGAAGAACCCGTTCACAACATCAACTGAAGTCCAGAACACTCTCAGTGAAGTTGGTGTATCTGTCTCTAAGTCAACAGTAAAGAGAAGACTCCATGAAAGTAAATACAAAGGGTTCACATCTAGATGCAAACCATTCATCAATTCCAAAAATAGACAGGCCAGAGTTAAATTTGCTGAAAAACACCTCATGAAGCCAGCTCAGTTCTGGAAAAGTATTCTATGGACAGATGAGACAAAGATCAACCTGTACCAGAATGATGGGAAGAAAAAAGTTTGGAGAAGAAAGGGAACGGCACATGATCCAAGGAACACCACATCCTCTGTAAAACATGGTGGAGGCAACGTGATGGCATGGGCATGCATGGCTTTCAATGGCACTGGGTCACTTGTGTTTATTGATGACATAACAGCAGACAAGAGTAGCCGGATGAATTCTGAAGTGTACCGGGATATACTTTCAGCCCAGATTCAGCCAAATGCCGCAAAGTTGATTGGACGGCGCTTCATAGTACAGATGGACAATGACCCCAAGCATACAGCCATAGCTACCCAGGAGTTCATGAGTGCAAAAAAGTGGAACATTCTGCAATGGCTAAGTCAATCACCAAATCTTTACCCAATTGAGCATGCATTTCACTTGCTCAAATCCAGACTTAAGACGGAAAGACCCACAAACAAGCAAGACCTGAAGGCTGCGGCTGTAAAGGCCTGGCAAAGCATTAAGAAGGACGAACCCAGCGTTTGGTGATGTCCATGGGTTCCAGACTTAAGGCAGTGATTGCCTCCAAAGGATTCGCAACAAAATATTGAAAATAAAAATATTTTGTTTGGGTTTGGTTTATTTGTCCAATTACTTTTGACCTCCTAAAATGTGGAGTGTTTGTAAAGAAATGTGTACAATTCCTACAATTTCTATCAGATATTTTTGTGCAAACCTTCAAATTAAACGTTACAATCTGCACTTGAATTCTGTTGTAGAGTTTTCATTTCAAATCCAATGTGGTGACATGCAGGGCCCAACTCGCGAAAATTGTGTCACTGTCCAAATATTTCTGGACCTAACTGTACCATCAAGACTGGACTTCTGGTGGCGAAGGCCAAGCTTGAATCAATCCCCATGGGCTTATTGTCCATCGATGCAGTAAAGGCCTTTGACCGGGTCCACTGGGGCTTTATGAGAGCAGCTCTAGATCAATTAGGATTAGGCCCAAAGTTCCTACAAAAAATGTTTGCGCTATATTCTGGTCCGACTGCCCGGGTTCGGGTAAATGGTATGTTGTCCTCCTCCTTTGCCATACAGAATGGGACCAGACAGGGGTGCCCTTTGTCCCCTTTGCTATATGTAATTGTTATGGAACACTTAGCGAATGCCATTAGGAAAAACGACGATATCCAGGGGATTAGATGTGGTTCAGTTCATCATAAAGCGGCGTTATACGCTGATGATTTACTATTATATGTTAGCCAACCTCACACTTCCCTACCATCATTGATGAAAGAACTTGAACAATTTGGCCACTTAAGTAATTTTAGGGTCAATTTTTCTAAGTCGGCGGCCTTGAATATTTCGTTGCCCCAGCTAGAGGTTAGTCAGATCGCTTCCAATTTCCCGTTCAAGTGGAAACCTGAGGCAGTGAAGTATCTGGGGGTGTATATTCCAGCAGATTTATCAAAATTATATACGCTTAACTATCAAACCCTGCTAAATCGAACAATTAAAAATCTTACGTCCTACAATGGATTGAGACTATCGTGGTTCGGTAGGATGAACGTAGTTAAGATGGATATTCTACCCCGTTTTTTGTACATTTATCAAACCGTCCCTATCATACCTCCAAGTGGGTTTTTTCAGAGCTTACGTTCAGCGTTGGTGCGCTTTGTGTGGGGGGGGAGGAGGCCCCGAATTGGGTTACGCTCCTTGACTCTCCCGAAGGAAGAGGGGGGAGCTGGACTCCCCAATTTGAAAACATACTTCCAAGCCTCAGCTCTGGTCCGAGTGCTGGATTGGACTTTCCAGAACAAAAATAAACAATGGGTACAGATAGAACAGACAGGTCTTCCAGTCCCCCTGGGACATCTCCCCTGGATACCAATATCAGACATTCCCACGGTGGGTCTAGTACCGAAATACACAAAAGACACCCTCAAAGTTTGGCATACAGTATCGAGCAAATTTGCTCCACCAAACACTCTAGGTCCACTGTCTCCTCTCTTTTCTTGCCCTTCTTTCCGTCCTGGATATCGGAGGAGCGCTTTTCTCGGATGGAGGGCGGTGGAGGACACCGGCATGAAGGACGTTCTTGTGGATGGTAAGCTACCTGACTTTCAGGATATCAGATTGCGGCCCATGGGTAGAGGAGTGCAGTGGTTTGAGTACATACAGCTGCAGTCGTTTATCTCTACACGAGAGGCGGAGGGCCGGATCCGCAGAACTCTTACTCCAATGGAGGAATTGTTCGGACGGGGGGACCCCCCGGATCATGCAATCTCCCTCCTATATAAGGTCCTCATCAGACATGGTGGAGTTGAAAAAATAAACTACCAGCTGGCTTGGGAACGGGACCTGAGGGAGACCATCTCACAGGAGGAATGGGCGAAAAGTTTCTTATTCAGCCACAAAATGTCAATCGCATGCGCTGCCCAGGAGAAAAATGATAAAATATTAACACGGTGGTATCAATACCCGTCGAAGCTCCACGCGATCTTCCCACAAGTCTCCCAGATGTGTTGGAGATGTAATAAAGAGACTGGCACCATGATACATATCTGGTGGGAGTGCCAGTTGATAAAACCCTTTTGGACAAAGGTATTTGACAATTACCACCTCATAACTGGGAGACAGGTGGTGAGTTCTCCTAAAATTGCCCTACTCTCCATTTTGCCCCATTCAATATCATACCACAAAAAAGACATTCTGAGATTCTGCATAACAGCCGCCCACTCGGTAATTCCAAGACAGTGGAAAATTACCACAATTCCTCCAATCACAGAATGGTATTCGGAAATGACCGATATCTACAGAATGGAGGAAATGTCGGCTGACCTCTCTGGATATGGAGATAAGTTCTGTACAACCTGGAGTGAGTGGATGATTTTCCATGACTCCACTGATTTCCACAAGCTATTTTAGGAGACCTTGCAGTGGTGTGGCTGGGATACTTGCCCGTACGGGGATATATGGAAGGAGGAGAGGAGGCTCCGGTCTGTCATGGGTCCATAGGTTCCCCAGGTGACTTCTTTCCCTTCCCCTCTTCCCCCCCCCTTTTTCCCTTCCCCCCCCTTTTTTCCCCCCCCTTTTATTTTGTTCTCTCTTTTCTCTCTTCTGTATCTTTCACGCTGCTCTTTATTCATTTTTATCTATTGTCTTTGTGAAGTCATTAACCTCTCTGGAAGTTACGAATACGAATAGTATAATATTTCTTAAGATATTCTGTCCTAGTGACCCAGGATGACCAAATGTAGTTGTCTCTGGCTACTTTTCTATCTTTGAATGAAATCATCTAAATAAGGTCACGGGGATACGTTTGTGAGGTTCGGAATGGACGGAGGGATTTGTGTCTTAGGACACAAAAGGACATAACTTAACAGTTTGTTACAGTTCTGTGTTGAAAATGTGTAAATGTTTTCAATATACTCTCATGATGATTATTGTAATTCTGAAATGATACCTAATAAAATAGATTGAACATAAAAAGGAATTCAGGTGTAGAGGATCCCTGGGACC
The DNA here is from genome assembly GCF_048569485.1 of Anomaloglossus baeobatrachus. Taxonomy (NCBI): domain Eukaryota; kingdom Metazoa; phylum Chordata; class Amphibia; order Anura; family Aromobatidae; genus Anomaloglossus; species Anomaloglossus baeobatrachus. The sequence goes on along the minus strand of NC_134354.1, from coordinate 314,617,085 downwards.
AATACTTTTCATGGATGAAGGGATGGCAGAGATGGCTAGCTCAGATAGGCATAGTGATCCTTGTTGTCTTAATTGTTGCAGCTATTGTTGATTGTTGTGTTTTTCCCTGTATAAGGAAGATGATCGAGAAAGGAGTAGAAACGTCAGTCCCCACTTTCCTAGCTCAGGAGGTTAGTTATTCTGTAGCTATAGAGCAGCATGCCCCCTTTAGTCTTTCCCAGTCCCCAGCTAGGCAATCAGAGTTGGGCGAGTACATCAGGCTCCAATCGAAGTCTGTTCCCCTGGGGGCAAAGGCTTAGCATTGCTCGTATAGCGAGCAGCAAAAAGAAAAGAGTTGCAGCCAGGTATTGGAGACTGATGGGTTAGGAGTAGGGTCAGAAGGTTAATAAAGTATTTAGGGGGGCCTGTTGAGGAGGACCTTTCCATCAAATACTTAATTAACCTCTTGACAAGGGATTGTGGGAAATATGTCGATTTGCCTTACATAATTCAGGTTTCAGATCATATACATGACACAGATTTAAAGATGGCTGCCATTTCCTGTTCTCCACACCTTGCCTGGAATGTAAGTAATGTCCAGATGTAAGAAGACCACCATATAAGGAAGGACCCCTGGTCAAGCTAGAGAACCAACCCACATATCAGATGACACATGGATTCTTGCACTGAAGTCAGACCCGCCCATCAACAGCAACACGGATCTTCCCATTGGCTAGCCCAGAGCACTTTACCCATTTTTTTTTTTTCTTATAAAAAAACACACCTTTCTTTGGGTCTCTTTAACCAGTATCTCTTGCTTTTTCCTACTAAATGCTAGTCTTTATACTACCTTTTTTTCTTTTTTTTCTATTTTATTTTCATGTTTAATATGTTCTGCATGTTTTTTGTAAATATTTTTTCCATGATGTAACTTTTATGATGATGTTGATTTTTTTCTTTTTTTGTATTTTGTTGTCCAACACCGTTGTCTGATGAATGCCATCCCGTGGCCGAAACGTCACAACATTGTCAACCCTTTTGTTTTTTGAAAATAAATTACATGCAAATTATATTTGAAGAGTGCCTTGTATTTACTTGAATACAGCTGGTAAGGTGAGAGTGCCGGCGTCCCCGCCAGGGAACAGGGACAGGACACTGCAAGGACACCGTTACAGGCGTTAAAGGACCAAAGGCAAAAGTATATTTAATTTAAATCTCAATCTATTTGATGCTGTAAACTAAGCTATTTTCTAATGTACTTGTATTCAAAAGTCCCTACCATTCCCTAACTACACTAAGGCTATATTTACACGACTGTACTGGTTTTGCAGACCACAAAAAACGGATCCGTGTGTATGGTGTTGAATCCGTGTGACAACCACATCCGTTCGCATACGGTTCATTTTCCATCCGCGTGGCTTCCATTTTTTGCGGACCGAAACAAAACTGAAGGCAGGTTTGTGCCATAGATTTACACAGGATCCATTACATACAGTCAAAAGCTAGAAAAATGTCCCATCCCCCTGCATTTTGTAAATTTGCACCCTTTAATGCCTTTCATGTGGCACTAAAGGGTGTTTAGCCTTGTTTTTAGCTCCACATTAACTATTATCCCCCAAAAAATGACGTGTGGTCCGCCCTATTTTTTTGTAGCCAGCAAGGTGAAGCAGACCGCGGCAGCCTGCAGAGTACAGCTTCACCTTGGCTGGTAATCCAAAACAGAGGTCACCACATGCTGTTATTTTAAATTACATAATTTAAAACAAAAAACGTGGGGTCCCACCCAATTGGATCACCAGCCAAAGTTAAGCGGACAGCTGTGGTCTGGTATTCTGAGGCTGGAGAGGCTCATGGTTATTGGACCCTCCCCAGCCTAAAAATAGCAAGCCACAGCCACCCCAGAAGTGATGCATCCATTGGATGCACCAATCCTGACGCTTCACATCAGCTCTTGCCGTTGCCCTGGTGCGGTGGCAAACAGGATAATAAATGGGGTTGATGTCGGTTGTGAATTGCCAGCTGACATGAAGCCCTGGTATTGGTAATGGGTGGGCGTCTATCAATTACCCCCCCCCCCCATTACTAATCCAGTTGTTGAACAAAGAAAAATAAATTTTGTTTGGACAAACACTCCCCAACTACTGCCCTCATTTACCAATTTATTACAATTTAAAAAAAAAGTCTGACGTAATCCATAGTGAGGTCCCACGACGATTCCCAAACGCGAACTTAAAAGACATCAAAAGAAAAAATTATTAAAGAAATAAATACAGCAGACACCCTCATTCACCAATTTATTTCCCTACAAAATCCCTAATCCGGATCCAGCATAATCCAATAAGGGGGTCCCACGACAATCCATACCTACTGTCCCAGTCAATGAAGAACAGAATGTTCCCCACTGGCTGTGAGAGCAGTGCAGTGACCTGAGATAACTTAATGAAGTCAGCCCAGGTCACAGCAGGGGCTCACACAGCAGTGTGTGAGCAGCCACGGGCCTGACGAGCGCTGACGTCATTTACCTGTGGCGATTAACTCCGCTGCACTCGTGACGTCAGCGATCGTCACTGAGTTATATGATCACCACATTCTTAAATCAAGTATCGTGGGCAGCCCGCGGCTGTGACGAGCGGTGACGTCGCAGGCTCCTGAGATACTATGCATGAGAACGCCATGGAACTCAGTGAATGAAAATTGGTGCAATTAACACAAAGTGAAATAAAAAAAAAACCTTATTGTCCAATAGGACTATTCCATATCTATATATCAAGCACCGGTTTTATCAAAATATGTGTGCCACTAGATATCAGAATTTATCTTAACCGTAACATCAATATTAATCAACCATTCAGGTCGTAATGATTGCAGAGAGACCAAGATCTAAATATTAGATATAATTACAATTTGTACTAATCCGCTGATCTACTAAGGGCTATAGCAGCGCCTAAAGATTACACATATTGATACAATATAGCAAAACAAACTAATGGTTCATATAGAATCTCAAAAAGGCTTGGTTAGAAACATCCAATTAAGTCACATTCAATGCTATTCAGAAGCTTAAATATTACCAAGGTATTTCATAATAGTTGCTACAGCCCAACATAAATGTGTTTTCTCACATAGAGCTATCATATCCTAACTAGCCCTGGAGAAATATTATTATACAGTCACAATGGTGACTTACTATCAATAGTTGCACCTGATCACAGTGGTGATACAGAGCAGATTAGTTTATAACAACACTTGTTGGAGCAGGATATGCTCCACCAAAAAAACACAGTGAGTTCAATATTATAAAATATATTCAATAAAACATATAAAACCATGACAAGTATAGTAAATAATGGTGCTTCAAATAAGAGGGACGATGTGTCAGCATAAATATTAAACTTATAAAAGGCACAGGACTAAATAACACCCAAATATTCAATAGGGAATGAATGTATTTTTGTCTGGAAATTTCCAAAATTGATAAATATATCTAGTTAATAGAAACCTAAAATGTGTAACATTTACAGACAAAAAAAAAAAATTATTAGTAAGCACCAAAACCAAATTCTTCATTTAATCCCCCGGGATTTAAACTACCCAATCTATAAATCCAACGACTTTCTATTTGAGCCAGGATTTTTCCCAGATCCCACCCTCTCTGTCCCATACTTACCTAATCAATTCCTTTGATCTTAAGAAATCTGGGATTACAGTTATGGTGTATTTTAACGTGTCTGGGTATACTTTTCAGAAGGACATCATCTTTCTCTGTTTTTGTTGAAGAAAAAAGCAGCGTGTCAATTCTTTTTGTGTTTTGTCCCTTTGTTTTGGAGGACTGGCAGATCAATCTCCCGCTGACTCGGGGTCAGCGGGGGATTGATCCCCGGTATCTGGCCAGATGCTGTTCTTCATATAAAGTCTATGGGGACCAGAATCCAGTGCAAAGGGGTAGGAGCAAGTGCTTCATACCAGCTTGGCTGTCACACTGCTCCAGGGGCCTCTCATTCTTCCCAGGACGCTCGTTAGGCTCATATATATTCACTGCTTCCGCCGCTTACCGGTGGCTGTGATTAGTTGCAGTCAGATGCACCCCCACGCTGAATGACAGCTGTCTGACTGCAACTAATCACAGATGCTGGTGGGCTGGTCTATATCGTGCAGTAAAACAAATAATTATTATTTAAAAAAATGGCGTGCGGTCCCCTTACTTTTGATACCCAGCCAAGATAAAGCCCCACAGCTGGGGGCTGGCATTTTCAAACTGGGGAGACCTATGGTTACTAGGCTGCCCCCCAGCCTAAAAATATCAGCCTGCAGCCGCCCAGAATTGCAGCATCCATTAGATGCGACAGACCCGGCCCTTTGCCGGCTCTTACCGATTGCCCTGGTGCAGTGGCATTCGGGGTAATAAGGAGTTAATAGCAGCCCATAGCTGCCACTAAGTCCTAGATTAGTGATGGCAGGCATCTATGAGACATCCCATCACTAATCACATGTGGTTCCACGACGCTTCCAGGACTGCTACATCTGACAATCACAGTGAGCGCCATAGAACATGACTGCCCGATGTGAGGTTCAACTGTGAGGTTGACTGAAGGGAGCTGTGCGATCAGCGGGGGAGCCACTCAGGTGTGTCCTCCAACTGTGGCTCACTTCGGTCACGGCCTGATTTGTGGTCACAGGTGGAGGACTCCAGCTGTGGCTGCGGCTAACCTGAGTGACGTCACCGCTGATCGAGCGCCTCACTTCAGTCGTGGCCTGATTTGAGGTCACAGGTGAAGGTCTCCAGATGTGACAGTAAATCACTAGAGTGACTGAAGTGAGCTGCACGATCCTCACTGCCACAATATCTGGAGTAGTGCGGCACAGCTGTGACGTCAGGCGCTCACCCGAGTTCATTTTGACACCCTGTGGCTGCGACTAACCTGAGTGATGTCACTGTGAGCATCAGATGTAGCAGTGCTGGAAGCGTCGTGAGAGCTCATGTGGATTACTTTGGACCTGCAGGGGTGTTTTTGGGGTTAATAAAGTGGTGAAAGTGTGGGGTTTTTTTGCCTTTTATTTCAAATAAAGGATTTTTTGGTTCATTGTGTTTATTTACCTTCACTTACAGATTAGTGATGTGGGGTGTCTCAAACACCTGCCATCACTAATCTAGGACTTAGTGGCAGCTATGGGCTGCTATTAACTTCTTATTACTTCAATTGCCACCACACCAATGCAGCAGTTACAATCGGGTCCAGCGCTAGAATTGGCACATTTAATGGATGCACTACTTCTGGGGTGGCTGCGGGCTGCTATTGTTAGGCTGGGAAGGGCCAAACAACCATGGCCCTTCCCACCCTAACAATATGAGCGCCCAGTTGTCTGCTGCACCTTGGCTGGTTTTAGAAAAATGGGGGTGACCCCACATCATTTAAAAAAAAAAAAAGCGTGGGATCCCCTAATTTTTTTTTTTTTTTTTTCATAACCAGTCAAGGTACAGCAGACAGCTGAGGGTTGCAGCTGCTGCTGTTCCTGTGCTGGATATGAAAAATGGGGGCGATCCCACGTCATTTTTTTTTTTACCAGAATATAATTTAAAAAAACAGTGTCACATCCCCACCAGACTCCGCTCCTGCAACTTCTGCTTCAATCACCAGGCGACGCCGTGTTCCCACCGTTAATAGTGCTGTTGATGAGAGAGGAGTCGGTTCCAATTACTCAAGTGGGCGCAGGCTACGCTCATCCACTAAGCTGGGTTTCCCTGGGATATGCAGTACCACTGGCTGACTGTAAGTGGCGTGTCTTCCAGCTGTAGTTACCATCATTCAGCCTCAGCCAATGGGAAGACACCACACCCTTTTAATTCCCCCTCCTTTCTGTTGGCTACTGCCAGAGTTAGTTCTGTTTTCCTGTTACCTCGCTCCCTCTCTGTTTTGCTTAATGACCCCCTGTGTTTGGAGTTCTGCTTGTTTTCTGACTACCCTTCTGCCTGCCGTTTCTGTACCTTGCCGCCAGTCCCTGATTTGACCTCTGCTTGGTTTCCTCATTACGTCCTTCCTTGCCTGTCTGATTCTGTCCCTGTTCTGCAATTCCTGGTTTGACCCTGCCTCACTACTAGTCTCATTGGACTGCAGCCTTCCACAGGTAGTGATCACCGGGGCCCTTTTTAATTCCAAATCCCTGCATAGAGGTTAAAGGGTTTCAGGGTTCTAGGGGTCCTGCTTGGTGAGTGGCTTCCCTCTAGCCCAGGGGTGGGCAATTCATTTTCCCATGGGGCCACATGAGAAATTGGGATGGTTTTAGAGGGCCGGACTAATATAATAAACTCAGTTTTACCCAATACTGTATATAGTATATACTAACCCTCCATAAACAAACAGTAAGTTAAACAATACCAAGATTCAATGAAAATATGGAGGTCAGTGGGAGCATACATACAGGCCCTGGTGGCCAGTGGGGAGCATACACACTGGCCCTGGTGGCCAGTGGGGAGCATACATACTGGCCCTGGTGGCCAGTGGAGAGCATACATACTGGCCCTGGTGGCCAGTGGGGAGCATACAAACTGGCCCTGGTGGCCAGTGAGGAGCATACATACTGGCCCTGGTGGCGAGTGGGGAGCATACATACTGGCCCTGGTGGCCAGTGGAGAGCATACATACTGGCCCTGGTGGCCAGTGGAGAGCATACATACTGGCCCTGGTGGCCAGTGGAGAGCATACATACTGGCCCTGGTGGCAAGTGGAGAGCATACATACTGGCCCTGGTGGCCAGTGGAGAGCATACATACTGGCCCTGGTGGCCAGTGGGGAGCATACAAACTGGCCCTGGTGGCCAGTGGGGAGCATACATACTGGCCCTGGTGGCCAGTGGGGAGCATACATACTGGCCCTGGTGGCCAGTGGAGAGCATACATACTGGCCCTGGTGGCCAGTGGAGAGCATACATACTGGCCCTGGTGGCAAGTGGAGAGCATACATACTGGCCCTGGTGGCCAGTGGAGAGCATACATACTGGCCCTGGTGGCCAGTGGGGAGCATACATACTGACCCTGGTGGCCAGTGGGGAGCATACATACTGGCCCTAGGGGTGCTAAGGGCACAGGCTGGTATCACTGCAGCAGCAGAGCCTGAGGACTCCATTGGCTGCCTTCTTTGTGTCCCCTGTGTGTCTGCTTCTTCTATTGCAGGCACAGGGGGACCTGAGAAGACACAAGTGCTGCTCCTCTGCTCCCCCCTTCTGCACTCACTCTGCACTGTCCTCCTGCACTCACACTGCTCCCCCCTCCTACAGGCACTCTGCACTCTCCCTGCTGCTGATTCACATTACCTCCGTTTTTGAAGTGGCCGCTGTGCAGATGAGCCGGTCACATGTGAGGATCCTGGGTAGAAGGGGCAGGTAAAGGGGGCGTGGCCAGCATCAACAGCAGCAGGAGGGGACAAGGAAGGCATCCGAGGAGTGTGTGTGTCCAGCATTCAGAGGGGGTGTGGACGACAGCAAAAGGGGCGTGGCTAGCAGCATAGACGCCATGGAAGGCATCCAGAGACTGTGACCAGCATCCAGAGGGGCATAACTGGCAGCAAGAGGGGGCGTGACCGGCAGAGTGTGGGGCGTGGCAGCTGCTTATCACTGCACTGCGGGATACATAGCTCCCGACAGTGAGAGCAGGGCTGAGGCATAACATTGTAGATCAGGCCACGCCTCCAACTCTCAGCAAGACGGGCGGGCCAGTCACAGACAGCAGGCGGGCCGCATCCGGCCTGCGGGCCGCCCCTTGCCCAGGTCTGCTCTAGCCTGTCCATTAGTCAGTCTGAGTCTGTGGTTCCAGGCAGACATTACAAACAGCTGGTCAAGCTAGCTATCGCTTTATCAAGCTATTCTTTTATTTCTTTCTATTTATTCTATGTTCTGTATGTTTTCCATTCTTTCTACACCGTGTGCAGAATTATTAGGCAAATGATTATTTGGATCACATGATACTTTTTATACTGTTGTCCTACTCCAAGCTGTATAGGCTTGAGAGCCAACTACCAATTAAGTAAATCAGGTGATGTGCATCTCTGTAATGAGGAGGGGTGTGGTGTAATGACATCAACACCCTATATAAGGTGTGCTTAATTATTAGGCAACTTCCTTTCCTTTGGCAAAATGGGTCAGAAGAGAGATTTGACGGGCTCTGAAAAGTCCAAAAATGTGAGATGTCTTGCAGAGGGATGCAGCAGTCTTGAAATTGCCAAACTTTTGAAGCGTGATCACCGAACAATCAAGCGTTTCATGGCAAATAGCCAACGGGGTCGCAAAAAGCGTGTTGGGCATAAAAGGCGCACAATAACTGCCCATTAATTGAGGAAAATCAAGCATGAAGCTACCAAGATGCCATTTGCCACCAGTTTGGCCATATTTCAGAGCTGCAATGTTACTGGAGTATCAAAAAGCACAAGATGTGCCATACTCAGAAACATGGCCAAGGTAAGGAAGGCTGAAAAACCACCACCTTTGAACAAGAAACATAAGATAAAACGTCAAAAGAAATATCTTAAGACTGATTTATCAAAGGTTTTATGGACTGATGAAATGAGAGTGACTCTTGATGGGCCAGATGGATGGGCCAGAGGCTGGATCAGTAAAGGGCACAGAGCTCCACTCCGACTCAGACGTCAGCAAGGTGGAGGTGGGCACTAGTATGGGCTGGTATCATCAAATATGAACTTGTGGGACCTTTTCGGGTTGAGGATGGAGTGAAGCTCAAATCCCAGACCTACTGCCAGTTTTTGGAAGACAACTTCTTCAAGCAGTGGTACAGGAAGAAGTCGGTATCGTTCAAGAAAAATATGATTTTCATGCAGAACAATGCTCTATCACATATATCCAATTACTCCACAGCGTGGCTGGCCAGTAAAGGTCTAAAAGATGAAAAAATAATGACATGGCCCCCTTGTTCACCTGATCTGAACCCCATAGAGAACCTGTGGGCCCTCATAAAATGTGAGATCTACAGGGAGGGAAACCTATCGGGTGCGGGGCCCGACCCACGAAGGCCAAGTCCGGCAGTTTGACCCCCGGCGTGGATGGGGTTTTATCTTTGAGCCCGGCCTGGAGGCGGAAGTGTTTGTGTCCCACAGGGACGTGTACCCGCACCTGCCCGTTGGTCACCCAGAGTGGGACCTGGAGCCCGGAGAGCTGGTGAGCTACACCCGGCATTGCGGGGAGAGGGGCTGGTTCGCCCTTGATGTTAAGAGGAGGGTGAGCCGCAGTATCCCAAGGCGGCCCCAGTCCCCTCCCCCGCCGTACGGTCCCGAAGTCATGCTGGAGGAGGAGTATGAAGGTTATATGTAGGTATCGGTTCCCAGCTACCATACTGCCCATCCCCTTTGGGACTTTGTTTGATTCCCGTTACTGCCCGTTAAAATGAACATGGCTGAGAACTTGCAGGCCACCCAAAAACTTTTGGGCTTGTAAATAATCCCGGATCAACCTTTCAGGTCCTGCTGCCCTGGGGAGGCAGGTTGGAGGAAGGGCCTGCGGGAATGCGATGGCCGAGGTCCTGTCACCATTGCAACCGGTGACAACCCTCCGGGTCAGGGGTCCCCTGGACGTGGGGCCTCTGAGAGACTGCCGGGTATGGAACTTTGCACCCGGTCTGTATGGGCAATACCCGGACCCGAACCCGATTCCTGGACTGGGGAAAAGGGGTGCTGACCTGTTTTTAGAGGCAGCATCAAGGTTCAGGTTTGCTTGGGTGGTCAACTGAAAGGACCCGGTCCCGTCCCGTTCCCGGTTAATAAAAATGTGTTTTACCTGTTTGCAACGTTTAAGCAAAATGCCTCCCGTCAAGGGAAGAACCAAAAGATTTCATAATTGTAAAATTGTTAGTATACTTGTATACATGTTGTCTTTTATCTTTTTCAGTTCAGAAAAATAAACGGTGGTGGTCGGACAGCCGGCGGACGGTCTGTAGTTAACCAACGGGGAGTGTGACGCCCTGGACTAGCCAGGTAGTCACAGATAGCGCCCCGCACAACACCAGTCCCTCACTAGGTAACACCAGCCGAACCATAAACTCTAGTCACCTCCCTCATAGCTTAATGGACACACCAGGGGGCAGAGCCAGGCGGTTGGCCACGCCCACAGAGGGGTCCAGAGGACCTGAGGCAGGAAAGCAGTCAGTTTAAAGTCGCAGTTTTAAAGTGGATGTTTAAGTTTGGAGTTGGGAGAGAGGAGTCTGACAGGTGCCGGGGTTGGAGCCCAGGCACCTTTGGCTAGGAGGCAGACGGTGGCCTTAGCCTGCAGGAGTCGGGAAGATGGCTCGGTGGAACCGTGGTGGACTGGGACAGGGTAGTGGCCTGCCGGTACCGACCCGGGGAACTGACTCGGAAACCGGAGCACAAGGGGGGTACTCAGACCCTGAAACGAGGTCCAGAAGCCACTGGACTGAGTTAATTGACTGATTGTGGTCTGGACTTTAGGTCCTTTCCCACCCAAATCCTGACTGAAGACAACAGCCCACCGAGGGGATAGAAAGCCACCACACAGGCAGAGAGATCCCACGGGCCAGCGTCTGCAGGCAAACGGGCTCCTCCGACATATACAAAGCCGGGAAGCGGACTCCCGTCGCTGAAGCACAGGCAGTCCAAATACACTACACAGTGCAGGAGAAAGGCCAAGACCACCGAACCGGGTGGGGGACCAGACGCAGCCGGCTGCTGGCACCGACCACCATCAACTTTGTTTACCAGAGACTTGTGTGTGTCAATAACTGTGAGTACAACAGTGCCGTCCGGCCGCGCACCGCCCTGCACCACCAAACCTGTGGGTGGCGTCACAAACTTAAAAACACGGCTCCGGCCGTTCACCTACCTACCACCCCCCTAAGTAGCGCCAGCACCCTTTCAGAGCGAAGTGATCCCGGGTCCGGAGACGCTCGAGCCACCCACCGAGCCCGGACCCGAGCGGCTTGGCGGCAGCTGAGCGCAGGGTGGTACACGTCCACCGGTAATGAGGAAGGAAGGAGGTGGGCGGGATGTTCCGGCCGCTCATCTCTGCCTCTCCTCTGCTATTGGGCAGCCGCTTAGTGACGCCGCATTGACGTCGCTATGACGCACCTCCCCCTTGAAGGATGGATTGTTCGGCGGTCACAGTGATGTCGCTGAAAAGGTATGTGCGTGTGACGCTGCCGTAGCAATAATGTTCACTACGGCAGCGAGCACCAAATGTCGCAAGAACGACGGGGGCGGGTGCTAGCGATGTCGCAGCGTGTAAAGTACCCTTTAGGCCTTGGGTCCACTTGTTCATAGCTTCCTATGCGAAAGCATTTTAATGGGCCTATGTGTGCCTGTGAGTCCGGTACGTATGGAAACGGAAGTCACATGTACCGGTAAGGCTATGCTCACATTTCCATTTTTTTGTATCAGTCAGCTGCGTTGCTTGCCGCTTGTGACTGATGCGTTGTACAACGGGTGACAAGAAATGGAATTGATTGAGATGACAAAGCGGATTCCTTTGGTGAAATTATTTCAGTATAAAAACGAGAGAGAACGATCAGCTGATAGCTCTGAAGAGCCAGCCGCCGGGTGATCAGCTGATCGTTCCTGACGCTGGAACTGAATTTACAATCCATCATGGTTTTTTACTGTGCGCATGCTCACAGTAAAAAAAGATCCGCCGCACACAAAAAACGTTACCGTGTGTGTTCCTACCGCCTGACAGTCAGTCAGTAAACGACTGATCCGTCACACGGCGGAGGCAACACAGGGCCATCAGTCACAATCCAGCGCTAATAGAAGTCTATGGGGAAAAACGGATTCCTGCTAAATATTTTGCAGGATACCATAATTCCTCTAGGAAACGGATTGTGACTGATGCAAAAAGACAGAAGTGTGAACATAACCTAAGACGGGAGTGTGAACATAACCTAAGACGGGAGTGTGAACATAACCTAAGACGGGAGTGTGAACATAACCTAAGACGGGAGTGTGAAGGAGGCCAAACGCAGCATGATGCGATTTATTCCGCAGGACGCTATGGCATGAGAAATCAATCGCAGGTGGACACTGCCCCATAGTTTTGCACTAGAGAGCGATCGTTTATCGGATGCACTCATCCATGCAAGATGCAAGTGGTGCCGAGCCCTGCTGATCGTGGGCACTGGGCACGGACAGCGCGTTCTCCCACACCGGACAAGAAATCACGCTGCGTCCAGAACGCCAAGATGTGCACTTGGCCCTATCAGTAACGACAAATCCGCATCCTCCGGTACGGCTCGCCAGGGTTCCTCCAGCGGCAGAGGGCGCTAGCGGTCACCAGCCGCGGGACATGTCCCAGCGCAGAGCGTATTACTGGGTTGTACTCTATCGCTACAAAGCTTCACCAAGCCCCGTGCATGGGCGGAGGGCCTGTGGGTGATGCGCATCGCATATTAGTGAACAGTACTGTCACACTTCCATAGATTGAAGTATTTCTGGCTTTAGCAGTTTTCGTTGCCAGCGTTGGGTGTACTAAGATGGCGGCCAAGCGTCTATGGTTTCGCAGCAGCTGCTCCTCTATGGTAGTTATACAGCTGGCCGGGGTAGCCGGGATGCAGGTGGAGGCTCCGTGCTGGAGAAGGATCGGGGACACACTCTGCTGGCGGGATGGCTGCAATAATCAAGAGGCAGATCTTAAAGCATTTATCAAGGTATTATGGCAGAAGACTCAGCTGACATTGCTGTGGCTCTCTGGGCAGGCTGCGCAGTTCTCTGGCAGGTGGATATACCCGGCACTGCCTGACTACATCTAGGCTGAGAACAGCAGGAGACTGTGCAGGCTTCTGTGCGCGCTGTGCAACATGTCCTGAACCTCAGCCTGCAGGTCTGTAATGGCAAAGGACAGACCCCTGTGCCGTGCCAGGTGGACTAGTGCCTGAGGGGCTGTGTGTGTGTGTGTGTGTGTTGCACACCACTGCGGGAGGTGGACTAGCGCCTGAGGGGCTGTGTGTGGGGCACACCACTGTGGGAGGTGGACTAGCGCCTGAGGGGCTGTGTGTGTGTGGGGCACACCACTGTGGGAGGTGGACTAGCGCCTGAGGGGCTGTGTGTGTGTGGGGCACACCACTGTGAGAGGTGGACTAGCGCCTGAGGGGCTGTGTGTGTGTGGGGCACACCACTGTGAGAGGTGGACTAGCGCCTGAGGGGCTGTGTGTGTGTGTGGGGCACACCACTGTGGGAGGTGGACTAGCGCCTGAGGGGCTGTGTGTGTGTGGGGCACACCACTGTGAGAGGTGGACTAGCGCCTGAGGGGCTGTGTGTGTGTGTGGGGCACACCACTGTGGGAGGTGGACTAGCGCCTGAGGGGCTGTGTGTGTGTGTGGGGCACACCACTGTGGGAGGTGGACTAGCGCCTGAGGGGCTGTGTGTGTGTGGGGCACACCACTGTGGGAGGTGGACTAGCGCCTGAGGGGCTGTGTGTGTGTGGGGCACACCACTGTGAGAGGTGGACTAGCGCCTGAGGGGCTGTGTGTGTGTGTGGGGCACACCACTGTGAGAGGTGGACTAGCGCCTGAGGGGCTGTGTGTGTGTGGGGCACACCACTGTGGGAGGTGGACTAGCGCCTGAGGGGCTGTGTGTGTGTGTGGGGCACACCACTGTGGGAGGTGGACTAGCGCCTGAGGGGCTGTGTGTGTGTGGGGCACACCACTGTGGGAGGTGGACTAGCGCCTGAGGGGCTGTGTGTGTGTGGGGCACACCACTGTGGGAGGTGGACTAGCGCCTGAGGGGCTGTGTGTGTGTGTGTGTGTGTGTGTGTGGGGCACACCACTGTGGGAGGTGGACTAGCGCCTGAGGGGCTGTGTGTGTGTGTGGGGCACACCACTGTGGGAGGTGGACTAGCGCCTGAGGGGCTGTGTGTGTGTGTGGGGCACACCACTGTGGGAGGTGGACTAGTGCCTGAGGGGCTGTGTGTGTGTGTGGGGCACACCACTGTGGGAGGTGGACTAGCGCCTGAGGGGCTGTGTGTGTGTGTGTGGGGCACACCACTGTGGGAGGTGGACTAGCGCCTGAGGGGCTGTGTGTGTGTGTGTGGGGCACACCACTGTGGGAGGTGGACTAGCGCCTGAGGGGCTGTGTGTGTGTGTGTGGGGCACACCACTGTGGGAGGTGGACTAGCGCCTGAGGGGCTGTGTGTGTGTGTGTGTGGGGCACACCACTGTGGGAGGTGGACTAGTGCCTGAGGGGTTTCGTGTGTGTGTGTGGGGCACACCACTGTGGGAGGTGGACTAGCGCCTGAGGGGCTGTGTGTGTGTGTGGGGCACACCACTGTGGGAGGTGGACTAGCGCCTGAGGGGCTGTGTGTGTGTGGGGCACACCACTGTGGGAGGTGGACTAGCGCCTGAGGGGCTGTGTGTGTGTGGGGCACACCACTGTGAGAGGTGGACTAGCGCCTGAGGGGCTGTGTGTGTGTGTGGGGCACACCACTGTGAGAGGTGGACTAGCGCCTGAGGGGCTGTGTGTGTGTGGGGCACACCACTGTGGGAGGTGGACTAGCGCCTGAGGGGCTGTGTGTGTGTGTGGGGCACACCACTGTGGGAGGTGGACTAGCGCCTGAGGGGCTGTGTGTGTGTGGGGCACACCACTGTGGGAGGTGGACTAGCGCCTGAGGGGCTGTGTGTGTGTGGGGCACACCACTGTGGGAGGTGGACTAGCGCCTGAGGGGCTGTGTGTGTGTGTGTGTGTGTGTGTGTGGGGCACACCACTGTGGGAGGTGGACTAGCGCCTGAGGGGCTGTGTGTGTGTGTGGGGCACACCACTGTGGGAGGTGGACTAGCGCCTGAGGGGCTGTGTGTGTGTGTGGGGCACACCACTGTGGGAGGTGGACTAGTGCCTGAGGGGCTGTGTGTGTGTGTGGGGCACACCACTGTGGGAGGTGGACTAGCGCCTGAGGGGCTGTGTGTGTGTGTGTGGGGCACACCACTGTGGGAGGTGGACTAGCGCCTGAGGGGCTGTGTGTGTGTGTGTGGGGCACACCACTGTGGGAGGTGGACTAGCGCCTGAGGGGCTGTGTGTGTGTGTGTGGGGCACACCACTGTGGGAGGTGGACTAGCGCCTGAGGGGCTGTGTGTGTGTGTGTGTGGGGCACACCACTGTGGGAGGTGGACTAGTGCCTGAGGGGTTTCGTGTGTGTGTGTGGGGCACACCACTGTGGGAGGTGGACTAGCGCCTGAGGGGCTGTGTGTGTGTGTGGGGCACACCACTGTGGGAGGTGGACTAGCGCCTGAGGGGCTGTGTGTGTGTGTGTGGGGCACACCACTGTGGGAGGTGGACTAGCGCCTGAGGGGCTGTGTGTGTGTGTGTGGGGCACACCACTGTGGGAGGTGGACTAGCGCCTGAGGGGCTGTGTGTGTGTGTGGGGCACACCACTGTGGGAGGTGGACTAGCGCCTGAGGGGCTGTGTGTGTGGGGCACACCACTGTGGGAGGTGGACTAGCGCCTGAGGGGCTGTGTGTGTGTGTGGGGGCACACGACTGTGGGAGGTGGACTAGCGCCTGAGGGGCTGTGTGTGTGTGTGTGGGGCACACCACTGTGGGAGGTGGACTAGCGCCTGAGGGGCTGTGTGTGTGTGGGGGGCACACGACTGTGGGAGGTGGACTAGCGCCTGAGGGGCTGTGTGTGTGTGTGTGTGTGGGGCACACCACTGTGGGAGGTGGACTAGCGCCTGAGGGGCTGTGTGTGTGTGGGGGGCACACGACTGTGGGAGGTGGACTAGCGCCTGAGGGGCTGTGTGTGTGTGTGTGTGTGGGGCACACCACTGTGGGAGGTGGACTAGCGCCTGAGGGGCTGTGTGTGTGTCTGTGGGGCACACCACTGTGGGAGGTGGACTAGCGCCTGAGGGGCTGTGTGTGTGTGGGGCACACCACTGTGGGAGGTGGACTAGCGCCTGAGGGGCTGTGTGTGTGTGTGGGGCACACCACTGTGGGAGGTGGACTAGTGCCTGAGGGGCTGTGTGTGTGTGTGTGTGTGTGTGTGTGGCACACCACTGTGGGAGGTGGACTAGCGCCTGAGGGGCTGTGTGTGTGTGTGTGGGGCACACCACTGTGGGAGGTGGACTAGCGCCTGAGGGGCTGTGTGTGTGTGTGGGGCACACCACTGTGGGAGGTGGACTAGCGCCTGAGGGGCTGTGTGTGTGTGTGTGTGTGGGGCACACCACTGTGGGAGGTGGACTAGCGCCTGAGGGGCTGTGTGTGTGTGTGTGGGGCACACCACTGTGGGAGGTGGACTAGCGCCTGAGGGGCTGTGTGTGTGTGTGGGGCACACCACTGTGGGAGGTGGACTAGCGCCTGAGGGGCTGTGTGTGTGTGTGTGGGGCACACCACTGTGGGAGGTGGACTAGCGCCTGAGGGGCTGTGTGTGGCACACCACTGTGGGAGGTGGACTAGCGCCTGAGGGGCTGTGTGTGTGTGGGGCACACCACTGTGGGAGGTGGACTAGCGCCTGAGGGGCTGTGTGTGTGTGGGGCACACCACTGTGGGAGGTGGACTAGCGCCTGAGGGCCTGTGTGTGTGTGGGGCACACCACTGTGGGAGGTGGACTAGCGCCTGAGGGGCTGTGTGTGTGTGGGGCACACCACTGTGGGAGGTGGACTAGCGCCTGAGGGGCTGTGTGTGTGTGGGGCACACCACTGTGGGAGGTGGACTAGCGCCTGAGGGGCTGTGTGTGTGTGGGGCACACCACTGTGGGAGGTGGACTAGCGCCTGAGGGGCTGTGTGTGTGTGTGTGTGTGTGTGTGTGTGTGTGTGTGTGTGTGTGTGTGTGTGGGGCACACCACTGTGGGAGGTGGACTAGTGCCTGAGGGGCTGTGTGTGTGTGTGTGTGTGTGTGTGTGTGTGTGTGTGTGTGTGTGTGTGGCACACCACTGTGGGAGGTGAACTAGCGCCTGAGGGGCTGTGTGTGTGTGTGGGGCACACCACTGTGGGAGGTGAACTAGCGCCTGAGGGGCTGTGTGTGTGTGTGGGGCACACCACTGTGGGAGGTGGACTAGCGCCTGAGGGGCTGTGTGTGTGTGTGGGGCACACCACTGTGGGAGGTGGACTAGCGCCTGAGGGGCTGTGTGTGTGTGTGGGGCACACCACTGTGGGAGGTGGACTAGCGCCTGAGGGGCTGTGTGTGTGTGTGGGGCACACCACTGTGGGAGGTGGACTAGCGCCTGAGGGGCTGTGTGTGTGTGGGGCACACCACTGTGGGAGGTGGACTAGCGCCTGAGGGGCTGTGTGTGTGTGTGTGTGTGTGTGTGGCACACCACTGTGGGAGGTGGACTAGCGCCTGAGGGGCTGTGTGTGTGTCTGTGGGGCACACCACTGTGGGAGGTGGACTAGCGCCTGAGGGGCTGTGTGTGTGTGGGGCACACCACTGTGGGAGGTGGACTAGCGCCTGAGGGGCTGTGTGTGTGTGTGGGGCACACCACTGTGGGAGGTGGACTAGCGCCTGAGGGGCTGTGTGTGTGTGTGTGTGTGGTGGCACACCACTGTGGGAGGTGGACTAGCGCCTGAGGGGCTGTGTGTGTGTGTGTGTGGGGGCACACCACTGTGGGAGGTGGACTAGCGCCTGAGGGGCTGTGTGTGTGGGGCACACCACTGTGGGAGGTGGACTAGCGCCTGAGGGGCTGTTGTGTGGGGCACACCACTGTGGGAGGTGGGACTAGCGCCTGAGGGGCTGTGTGTGTGTGTGTGTGTGGGGCACACCACTGTGGGAGGTGGACTAGCGCCTGAGGGGCTGTGTGTGTGTGTGTGGGGCACACCACTGTGGGAGGTGGGACTAGCGCCTGAGGGGGCTGTGTGTGTGTGTGTGTGGGGCACACCACTGTGGGAGGTGGACTAGCGCCTGAGGGGCTGTGTTGTGTGTGTGGCACACCACTGTGGGGAGGTGGACTAGCGCCTGAGGGCCTGTGTGTGTGTG